>NW_007727171.1:66948-83727 GCF_000696425.1 Galeopterus variegatus | reverse complement strand
TTTTTGGTTGTTGTAATTTAGGGTGGGGTGCCACTGCTGGCATCTAGTGGAGGCCAGACATGCTGCTAAACATTCCTTCAGTGCACAGGGTAGCTCCCGTCACAAAGATTTATCCAGCTCCAAATGTCAATAGTGCCAATATGTCGATAGTATCAATAGTTCCTCAAAAGAGGAAATGACATGTATTTTTTCCTGTATGTGTGGCTGGGGAAACTTATGGCAGGTTCCATGCTGTGAGCTATGAAAGAGTAAAGACATGTCAGGGATAGTGTGTTGATATGCTTTTTTTCCTCCTTTGTAGGGTGTACACTGTTAAAGTAAACTATCATTTCTCAATCGACTTTATTTAAGATGATGAAATAAACTATAATTGAATGTGCCATTTGAGAACACTGGACCACCTGGAGAGAGCAGTGGGCTCAATTCACATGGTCCTCCCACCCCCACTGGGTAAATCCGAGTGTGAAATGCCTGTTTACTCCATGGTTGTCATGCAACACATTCTGAAACACCTTTCTTTGGAAAAAGCTTGGAGTGCTGCATTTAACATGGAAACAGCAATCCTCTGTTTATCTTAGTGTTGTGTATTGGGTGTTAAGGGAAACTGAGGCACAAATGGTATTACTGAGGCCATATCTGAAGTTTGCTGGTTCTTGGCTCAGGGTTCAACCCATTAGCCCATTTTCCTCATTGCCAGTGTTCCTCCCCTATGTACATCTCCTGTGTAAGCCGTGGCTCTTCCAGAGAGGCTGCCAAAAATCCCACTTGGGAGGACTAAGTGAGATAATGCATAAGGAAGTAGATCCTCAGGGAAATGTCTGTGTTCTTTCAAAGGGCCAAGCTAATGTTGAGTGACAGCAGTGAGGAAACTTGAAATTAAATGTTACCTCCATGCTGTTCCCTCTCACCTCATCTTCTAATTTGAAGCATGTGGTGACTGAAAGTTAAGAACGTTTTTTTTCTGTCCTCAACTGGGTGTGTTTTATGTTTGGATAGTACAGAACAATAAGACAAGTGGCCCCCAAACTACCTCCTTCTGATGCTTCAGTGACCACACAGACTAATTGCTGTGCTAACAATAACCAGAATTTATTCAGACTTGACGGATCGATGGACACATTCAATTTTCTGCATGCAGCTCAGTTCTGCTCCTGCCTCTGCTTGTGCATTCCAAAGAGCCACTGATCCAGGGTGCTTCAGAGGGTTGCAAGTCCCCTCGTCATGGATAGTACCTCCTACAGGGGAGAGCCCCAGAGGCTGATTTTTTCCTTCTCACTTCTGGCTTCTCTTCTATGCCCTTCTACCTAAAGAGTTTTAATTTTTTTTTTTTTCAAATTCAAAATACCTACACTGTAAGTAGAATAAATCCTGAGAGGCTGTATGAAATTCCACTTCTGTTCTTGCTGGATGACTAAAGGAAACATGATCTTGAAGGGTGATTACAAAGTAACAGAAGAGACAGCAACTAGCTGGCAATTTTAAAACAGACATTTTCTTTTCCTTTATGGAGATGGACTTCAGTTTGGTTCCGGATGGCTGGTCCAGCTGTTCCGTGGCAGCACTTTTCAGGACAAGGCTTTTGTTATTGGAGTGGTTTAAAGAAAAGCCCTCAGTATTTCATAGTGTAAAGAAGTACCTGTGACATTGCCCATCTTAAAGACTGACTGTTATATAAAATCCATCTTATAGTTATAGCCACCAATTAAGATGCTAGTGCAAGTAAAAGTTCCTAAAGGAGATGACTGAACCGTTTTCTCAGTGCACCAGAGAAACCAGATTGAGTTTAGCTATGTTTATCCCGCACTCAGACATGCCTAGATATGTTTGTATTCAACAAGGATCTACTTAAATAAGGGAGATATTAATATGGATTCTTTGGGTTGTAAATTTCTGAAATTAACAAATTCTTTAAAGGGGGTGAGGGGAGAGTGTGATAACTATACTAGTTAGTGTGAGCTTCAGACTTGGCTGGATCCAACTGCTCAAACAATATTAGGAGTTGACATCTCGACTCTGCTTAACCCTCTGTTGGCTTCATTCTTTGACCCCAAGTTCATGGCAAAATGGTCATCAGTCATATTCACTGTTCTACCAGCTTTAAGTCTGGTGGAGAGAGGTGGGGAAGGAGCTCATTTTTCAATCTGGTAACTGAGCAGAAGTCCTGGGCTTGAGTTTCATTGATGTGGTTCTGATGTCACTCTACTCCCCTGCCATTCTTCTACTCAAAGTCACCAAAGACTCTGGTGAACACACATCTCAGATAGCCTGAGATAGTCCCTGTTTGTATCTGCCGTGTGGGCCTAAATGTTAATAACACCCTGTAGTAGCCATCCTCAAGGATGGCCCTAATTATCCTAGACTACTATTGTTCACAATCTTTGTAGTCCCTTCCCAGACCAAGGAGGGCTGACCTGTGTAGCCACTCAGCCTTGCTCTCTGGGATCACCTGACCTCAGTGAAGACAGCTTCCATGTGGCTGGGACACTTAAGCTGCCTGTGAGGAGACTCAAAGGGGGAGGTGCTAAAGCCCCAGCCAGCAACAGGCACTAACTTTCCAGCCATGTAACTGAGCCACCTTGGAAGCAGATCTTACAGCCCCAGTCCAGCCGTCAGATGATGGCAGTCCAGTCCAATATCTGACTGCCACCTCATCCTGAGCCAGAACTGTTTGTTCAGCAAAGCCACTCAAATTCTAGACCCACATAAACTGAATGAGATAATAAACATTTGTCTTTGTGTGATGTCACTAAGTTTGGGGGTAATTTGTCATATAGTAATAGATTGCTAATGCATATCCTTTTTCACTCTCGAAAGTGTCCCAATTTAGAAAATAAATTAAATTCTCACTCCGCCAACGGCCTCTGTGTTGACAACTGTGGTCTTCAACTCTCAGTCAGTCCTCAGACTCATTCGATTCAATGTGTCAACAGCGTTAGATACAGTGGCTCACTACCTGCTCCTTGATACACTCTCTTCATTGGGCCTTTGGGCACCATTCTCACTGTCTGCTCCTACATAGGGTTTTTTGCCATACACTTATCCTTTCCTTAGTTTTGGATGCTGCGAGTCTCCAGGATGCTTCCGATGCAGTCCTTAGAACTTTATTTATTAATGCTTAATACCTAGCTTATTTCACTTAAACCAATGAATTTTTATATAATGAGGAGGCCCAATTTTGGATCACCATCCAGATCTCTTCCTGTGCTCTGATCTCACACAGCTGCCTGATCAAAATCTCCCCTATTTAATAAGTATCTGGGAATTAACATGTTCATAACCAAAGTTTTGATCTTACTCCATCAGCCTCCTTCAGACCAATTGAAGACAACTAGTTCTATTCCTCCAGTACTTGGGCTACCAAATGCGCAGTCATCTTTAACTCTCTTTCCCTCCCACCTCACATCCAACACTGCAGCAAATTCTGAGCGCAGCCACATTCTCCAACTGCGCTGCTACAACCCTGACTCAAGTTACCACCGTTCCTTGCCTGTATTATTTCTGTGGCTCCCGAATGTTCTCCCTTCTCTGCCTCTTTGCCTCCTTCAGTCTGTCCACTACACCCCAGCTAGAGTGTGATGTCTCTAAAACCTAAGTCAGATGGTGTTACCTCTCTGTGCAGCCCCTACACTGGTTTCTTACCTAACTCAGAAGAAAATCCAAATCCCTTCCCGAGGCCTGCAATACTATGTGATCTGGCTTCTTTGCTATCTGACCCCACTTCCTCCTCATTTGCTCTGTTCCAATCACATTCACTTTCTTGGGGCTCTTGAAGATGTCAGGCACAGTCCCACCTCAGGGCCTTCACCCTTGTAGGTCCCTGTGTCTGGGACACTTTTTCCCCAGATAGTCCCACAGCAACCTCCTTCATGTTATTCAGTCTCAGCTCAAAGGCTACCTTGTCAGAGTGGCCCTTGCTGACCACTGTGTATAAAGGGTATCCCTACCATTACTTTCTGCCTGCTCATCCTACTTTTTCTTTTTAACAATGGTCACCACGAGCTGACACAGTTGTATGAGATAGGTGGGTGGATAGATAGATAGACAGATAGAGATAGAGATACTCACAGGGGACTGGTTCCAGAATCCCCCATGGATTCCAAAATCCATGAGTGCTTAAGTCCTTTATATAAAATGGTGTAGTATTTGCACATAACTACTTACGTCCTCCCGTATACAGTGTCTACTCCCCCTGACTCCAATTTTCTCCCTCTAGAATGTGAATTTCTTGAGAAAAGGACCTTTTTTCCACTGCATAGGCTGTTGATTATATTTATGTGGGCCTTGGAGAGGACAATATGTCATCAAGACAGGTGCTGGCAATTTCTGCCACATGGGAATTGGCACTGGTGGCTTCAGCATCCTCAGTCAATGGTGGCCAGGGCACGGTCCTCCACGTCTTTATCAGGGGCAGTTTGACAGGCACCACCAGAGAAGCAGAGCAACTGCTGGGCACTGACAGCAGAGCTAGGTACAGCTAATGGTAGGTGTCATCTCCAAAGAAAACGGGACGGAAAAAACAGTGGATGCCTCATGCAGCGAACAGAACTGGCACTCAGAATACAAGTGAAACAAGCTCCAGGGCATCCCAGAACCCTTCACAAGGTCATCGGCTCCTCAGCAGAGGGCTCATGAGTATCCTGCTCATAGGGTATTTCCTGTTCCATGACTGGTACATGTTAGTGGCTCAGAAGGTACTTGTTGAATTTATCGGAGGCTCTGCATGAAGAGTTTGAGGATGTCCAGAAGTTCATCACAGAATGCAGCAGTGGAGAGCCAGGAACGTGGTTGAAATTCTGTTTTTATCCTTAGATAGATTTGGTCAGGGGCATACATGCACACTACTAGGGTACTTACAAAGTGCCCTGTTTAAAATCTCTCCCATTGTGGAGTCATGAACTGTAAAATTCCTCAACTTGCACTGCACTTAGAGGGTCTGCCTCCGCAACACAGAGCTAAATTTCTAGCTCATTGCACCATGCTCTTGGCCTTGAAGTGATGTTTTATTCCTTTCTCTGCTGTTGCCATCCTGGGTTCTGTTGGCAGGAGAAATGGGACTGCCCAATTCCCTTTCTTTAAACACTGTAAAATTTTCTGGTGTTCATGGGTTAGTGGTTGACTCATGCTGCAGGAAATCTGGGAACTGAAGATATGAAGGTAGTTAAGTCCCAATTCTCCCAAGTAAATTCCTTCCCCTTTCCATTATTCCTCCCTTAACTATTTATTGTCAACTACGTGCCAAGCAATATGTGATAAATTAGGATGAGGTGATCAAAGATATCTAATTTTCTTTAAAATTTCTTTGATAAGTAAAAACAAAGGACTGAACCATGCTGTTTGAAAAACAAATTGTTGTTTAGCTTAGACCCTGCTTTTAGCCTGTGTGTGTGTCTAAGGCTGGGTCTTGTTATGTGAGGAAGAGCTGTGAATGTAAAGGGAATAAGATCCTCAAAGAGGATGTCAACCAGATGTTAGATCAAAGAGACTATGATTCATTCAACTGAGGAGTTGGACTTTTGAAGACCTGTCCAAGTCTTGGTGTCCCTGAGGGTTGCCTGTTACCATTCCAAACTCAGTATGCATTATTTCATGTTAATGTTATGCAATGATTTGAAAATGAATACCAGATTGAGAGACGTAATAACAGTCAGTTTCTTGTTCCACAGAGCTCTGCCTTTGTGAGTAGAGTTTACCAAAAAGACCACAGAGTTTACCAACAGCCACAGGCCAGACTATATGTATGACAGACTAAATTCTGTTGCTATTTCCAGAACTTGCTGCTATTCACAGAATTCCTTGGGTCCAACCAGGCTGCCATGATTTCTTGATTTATTTTCCATAGTTGCTTTATTTGTTGTTCTTATAGTTCAAAATAAGCTATTGTTTGTGGTGGCATTTCTGTGCATCCCCATTATTTTAAGGGCCCACATTTTCTAATATAACTCGCAATAACCATAATGATGATTGGGTTTCCTTTTAACAGCTTTCCAAAGCTATGTAATCATAAGCCAGTTTTTACCATTTCATGTTAGGTGTGGCTGGAGGGACTGTTTTCTGAACCAGAATTAGTCTGAGCATCTGTAAGATATGAGATGAACTTAAAGCCCCAGAAGTGTCTAAGAAAATCCAGGGGTTGTCATTGCTCTAGATTTAGTTCAAAAGATACCAGACACTGTCCAGGCTTTGTAGACGGTGAAATTCACACTTTCTGTTAGAAGCTTTTCCCACTGAGGGCCTCAGAGCCTCATAGTGGGTCTTGTGGGTCTGCCCAACACACAACAGGTGAATTCCTATTTCTTTGTTAATTAGTGCTTTTCCAGACAATGTATTTACCTCTGGGGCAGCTCTTTACTTTCATTGGTTTAACATAACTAAAATATTTCTAAAGGATCAGATTATTGGAGCATAGCTGTGATAAATCTCTCCTTAAATGGCTAAGCAAGGAAGAAGCTTTAGCAGACATTTCAGGCTTTTTTTTTTAAGTGGTTTATTTAGAGTTGAATAGCCATTATTCAAAATCAACAATATATGTATATTTTATGTAATAATGTTCATTTATGTTTTTTATCCTATAACATTCAGCATATGATAAAGAGATTAGAGAGAAGATTAATCGAATTTGAAAACCTTCGATGAATGTCATCTGAGTTATTTGAAGAATCATTTCATGCTCCCATGCTTTTAAAATCTTGGAATTTCCTGGAACATTTTGGATTGAGGTCACTGTGCATTATTAATGGAGTTACAATGACCTCAATCCAACATGTTTTCAATGAATTACTGAGCTTCCTGCTTACAACATCCAGACTCTGCTAATGAATATTTTCCTAAATCACTCATCTGTTTGCAGATATATATATACAGGGGCATGCAAAGAACTCAGAGTATGTGGAATTTAGCATTCCTTTTCTTGTAAAGCCCCATCACTGTTGTATTCAAAAGATAGGTGTGGCAATGTGAGGTAAAGCCTTACAAGGTGACATACATTGGGTACATCACCTCTTCAACAACAAACTCTTCAACAAACCAATTTTCTGACTCAAAAACATAATGTGGCTCTACTTTATATCCTTTTTAGTAATTTGCATGGTTTTCCATGGTCTGTATGTGCTATAATTTATTCCAACAAATCCCTCATTAACTGACATTAGGGTTGTTTCCCCTTTTTTGTAATTTGTTAACAATGATAAAATTAACACCCAGGGAAGTACACTTGAACAAATATTTCTGTGGAATAAATTCCTAGAAGAGAATTTGGTTCAAAGGAAGTGTGCATGTAAGCTGTAATAGGTATTGCTAAAAAAAAATTGTGCATTTCCATATACTTGCCCACCCTGGGTATCAGCATTTTTAATCTTTGCCAATCTGATGTGTCAAAAACCCTACCGTTGTTTTAGTTTGCATTTATTTGATTAGAAAAGAGTCCGAATATCTTTTCATGTATTTACCAGCCATTTTTATTTCTTCTTTTGAGAACTGCCTATTCATGAGCTTTGTTCACGATTCTGTTGAACTGGTCTTTTTCTCATTAAGTTTTTTGAGCTCGTTATATATCATAGAAGAAACTATTTTGTCACATGTTGCAACGATTTTTATACTGATCATATATTGAGTACAGTGAAGTATTTTCTATTCGACTGTACTATCACATTCACTCTCACTTCACTCTCTGGGCAACTCCTGTAAATTTTTATGAGAAATTTTAATAAAGAAATTTTTAAACAACATTATCAAAAAGGAGCAAGAATCATTGCCTAAATATAGAATAAATGAGAAAAATGTAGAGAAGTTCTTCTATTAAGCATGCAATAGTGTGAAAATGTCTATAAAGATAAAACCTTCGATTTTTCCAGGAGATTTTTTAAGCCTGGAAATTCTTGGAAACCAAAAGTCTTGCACTGCTAATGGAAACACTTCAGGCATGAGAGAGAGAGGGCCTTGTCTATATCCCCTCAAAACACACCATTATCAATTCCAGCATGAGTGGGTCGTATTGAAGAAAGAACATGAGTCATTCAGACATTCGAGTTCATACTTCATCACTCACGTCACCCAGTTTTGCAGAGCATCCACTTCCTCATCTATAAAATGCACATAATTACACTTGACCTGTAGGGTTACTGTGATTATTAAATGACATATAATATGTAAAATGTCTGTATATAGTAGATGCTCAGTAAGTACTCCTGTTTCCAATCCCACAAGATAATTTATGAAAAAAATTGTACCTATAGTTACTCAACTGTGCAATCACCAAGTCAGTAAATATAAAGGTTCAGCTTTTTCTTGAAACACACAATTGTTGAAATTTCTCACCCACAAGTAAATCAAGATTTACTTGATTTTCTAGAATGAAATTGAGCCAGTAGTCCCTGCAAGATAGTTCACAGCCTCTGTACATGTTAAATATTTGATGCTAATGTTGAAAATCATGTTTACTAAGGGAAAAATATGCTGCATGACAAGTATTAGGTCCATAAACTGTTAAAGTAACATGAGAGGCTGGTCATAGTCCAGGAAGTTGACCAGAGAGCTTGTATATGACAGATGCCTTATGGGTCAACTTTTGCAGTGAAGTTCTCAAATATCAACACAATATTCTCAGGGAGAAAAATAGCCCCTGTGATTAGTTATGTTGGTGGTACGTACTCTTGATGTCATGGGATGAAGATGGCCTTAACCTCTGTGGTCTCTCTCCCAAGGAAACCATAAGCCTCATCTAATTATGAGTAAAATATTAGACAAATCCCAGTTGAAGAACATTCTACATGATGTCTGACCAGTGTTTCTTAAAATTGTCAGGGTCATCAAAACTAGAAAAGCCTGAGAAACTGTCACAGTACAGACTCGCCTAAGGAGACGGGAAGACTAAATACAATATGATGCTCTGGACAGGACCCTGGAACAGGAAAAGGACAACAGGCAAAAACCAAGAAAATCTGAATAAAGAAAGGACTTCAGTCAACACTAACACATCGCTATTCGTTCATTAGTTGTTATGAACATACTAGACTAATATAAGATGTTAATGAGGGGAAACACTGGGTGTGTGGCTTACCACCTTCACAACTTGTCTGTAAACCTAAAACTGTTCAAAAATAAAAGTTTATTCAAAAAAACAAACAGCTTCTCAGATCACCATCCATTCCACTCTCACTTACTACTCCAAACAGCCAAAAATAAGACTTCCCCACTATGCTTGGAAAAATAGCATGCTTTCGAGCAGCTTAATGTCCCAACCCCACACGTCAGCATTTAATTTCCTCTACATGTGTCTTGGATACTGGTCTTCTCTCCCATCTGGATTGCCCACTGCTTTCGGGACCATGTCAATGAGGCACTAGTAGATGTTCAATAAATACTGATGGGCGATTATTAGGTCTTTGTTAAGTAAATTCTTTTAATTAATTAATTAATTAATATTTTCTTTTGACCGGTAAGGGGATCGCACTCCTCGGCACAGTGTGGTCTGCATCATGCTCAGCCAGTGAGCGCACCTGCAATCTCTATATAGGATCCGAGCCTGTGGCCTCGTCGGGGCCGGCCCTTGTTATGTAAATTCTGAATTCTGGCCAAACCAGAGTCTTTGTTATAAAATGAGCCTGTTGTACAAGAAGCTGGTCTACAGCAGAGGTCTGGGGGCAGCAGTGTGCACATGCAGCCAGCTCCCTTCACGTCCACATGTGGCAACAGGTCAGCCCTGGACAGAGAGTGCAAGGTTCACACAAGAGAGTGTACCTTTCAGCAGCGACCACAACAACCTCACTCTTCTGGCCAATTTTGGTTGTGTATTACATGGTCTTCAGTATAACCGGATCAGCCAGAAATGATTGATGAACATTTAAAAACAAGCAAACGAACAAAAACACATAATTTCTTAGTGAGATAGTGTACTAGGAATTTGCCAGCACTTTAAATTAATGAGCCCAAAGCATTTATTGGACTGAGTAATGGACTAATATAAATTTGCATGTTCAAATGAATGCATATTCCAAGGTAATTTGGCATGTTCTCCATCTATACACCCCAGAGTACTGTCCTATTTGAAAAACGTGTCGAATGTAGAGAAATACCAAGTTCACATCTCGTGTGTGTGTGTGTGTGTGTGTGTGTGTGTGTGTGTACATCCTAGCAGCTATGTGTGTGTGCTGGTGTAAAGTTGGTTACTAATAAAATCCAGTAGAAGAAAGGAAAAGAGTTAAATATCTTATACTTAGTGGCCTTTCCAAATTGACTTTAAGTGAAATTGTTGCTTAGTCTTTCATTATGTTGGCAATAAAAAATGGTGGGGGTGATAAATGAGCCCTGACTTTGTAGGTCCTGAGGATGGTAACAGAAGGAACCCAGCAGGTCTGCCCACTCCTGTTGTTAATTAAAGTATTTTCACATTCTCCAGGGTGTAATGCACTCTGGGCACCGAGCCCCAGAGATTTGTGCAATCTAATGATCACATATTCAAATAAACGCAGTGGGGGGCCAGCAGGGAACAGATCACTTCCCTCACTTCCTTAAGGGCTGCAAGGCTCTGTGACGTCTGAAATGCACTGGCTCTGTTTCTTATGAATAATAGATATTAGTCAGGCTCCCAGTTGCTCAGTGGTTCAAGGTAAGGTGGGTACTTACTTGCTCAGCTGAGACTTACACAGGGCAGGGACTGACATTTGCAGCTCAGAGACTCTTTCATTGCATTCACCAAGAGGTTCTCGACAAAGCAGATCTCCGTGGATTTGTTGCCCCCTTTCTCTGGACTGCATGGTAGTTCACATTTGTTGGCAAAGGGCATGGACTGACATTTGCAGCTCAGAGACTCTTTCATTGCATTCACCAAGAAGATCTCCGTGGATTTGTTGCCCCCTTTCTCTGGACTGCATGGTAGTTCACATTTGTTGGCACTGTTAGCAGATTTGTCTGCCTGCAATAGGTAGAGAGCTTTATGACGCAGGTGTTGAGTTGCCACAGAGTGTGTCTGCACACATCATAATCATCTTGAGGACATTATGGTCTCAGGAAAAAAGGACACATTCTAAACATTCAACATCCTTCAAAACTGCTAATATAAATTGTATGTAAGTCTCCTGAATACTTTGAATTTTAGCTGAGAGGAAGCAAGGGCAGTTTTACTTCAGGGAGGTATACAGTCAAAAAAATCAGGGTAGGAAGTAGATGACAGAAATAATGACAGGATTTTGACACTTTTAGGTGTTCGTTGATTTTTGGATTCCTATTTCAGTTATGATAACACAAACACAACATAGCTTAACAAGGATAACAACCTACATTTTATTATAAATTACATTTCACAAAGTGCTATATGTGCATGTAAACCACATTTAACCCTCACAACAGCCTGTATGAAAGAGGAGGTTATTATTTTTCTTGTATAAATAGTGAACCTAAGGCTTGGAGAGTTTGAAGCACTGGCCACAGATCATGCAGTATGTGGCAGAGCTTGTTCTCAAGCCCAGGAATGTTCACTGTTACAACTGTGCTCTATATGGCATGGAGATTTATATATTTCAGCCTTTTGCCTCAGTGAGTATTGGTCTTGCATCTTTATTTTGTAAAGAAACCTGTGTTGTTTCTCTGCCATAGAAAAGCTTAACTTTCTGTGATATATATTTGGTTGGTTGTGAAATAGCCTGACTGCTCTAAGCTAACAAGTAAGTTAGCAAAATATCAAATTCTGCTGTTATTCACTTAGTGATAGCCTGAATTGAATTAATTAGCAATAGCTGAGGTAGTCATAAGGACTGACATTCTGTAATACACGGAAGACACATCAGATGCTCAGGATTAAGGAGATGGGACATAGACACGGAAGAGGAGAAGACAGGGGGTCCTGCTCCTGGTCCCCCTCTCCTTCCTCCCAAAACAGGTGTAGTTGTTCAATGTGGTCATGACACCTTGTGCAATATTTTGCACTCTAGAAAGCACTTTTAAGGTCGGTGTTGTTATTTAAGTCTCTCAAAAACCATAATCAGCAGGTAGGTATCATCCCAATTTAAGGACAAAGCTGAAACACAGTTAGCATTTCAAAAAGTCTTACTTCCTTTCTCCTTTCCCTGCCAGTCAGCTGACTTGCCCAAGGGCGTGTGCCTAGTGTCTGAAGCATGGCTTGGATTCAGCACTTCTGGTCTTTCCTATTTTCTACTAATACCACCTCTTTTTTACTAATACGACCTTCTCGCTCATGGCTGGGCAGAGACTCCCCAAAATATACTCATATCCTGATTGCACAAAAACATTAATTATACTCATCTAGGCAAAGCAGATGCAAAGAATATTGTACTTGTCTGTCAGCAGAGCAAACTGGCCTCAATGGATCTGTGCCATCCCCACCTCCCTGGTAGAGGTGCCAGGTAAAATACCCGAGGCCCAGTTAAATCTGAATAAGTTTTTAGTCTATAAGTATGTCCCATGACATCTGTAGGACATACTTACACTAGACAATTATTTGTTGTTTATCTGAAATTTGAATTTAGCTGGCCTTCCTATATTTTTATTTGCTAAATTGAGCAACGCTACTCCATGGGGGTCTGGGCTATGCCTGCCTTTGGGCTCCTTTGGACATTGGCATCCATTCTCTGTGCATCTTTCCAAGAAATAGTGAGCCTCATCAGGACAGGGGCTCTTCTGTGGCATGCCAGCAGACACTGTGGGGAGGAAGCGGTTTACAAACTGCAACAGCCTTCTCAGCTCGGCGTGCCTCCTCATCCTCACCTTTTTATTCCCTAAGCTCCTTCAGGGAACGAGGGTGATAAGGACACTAGGTTTGAACTCTTGTCTCTGGTTTCAAAATCTTATTCTTACTCATCTCAGAATATCCTTAAGACATTCCACAAGTGACTACTTTTGCTACGAAAAAACCAAAAAAAACCCTAACCCTTGAATCTCTGAATATCTTTGACTACATCCAACATTTAAACAATGACTACATTCAAAAATGTTAAGTAAGAAATAATGTCAATGTAGAATTTAACACAGGAGTAAAACTCCCTAAAAATGAGAAAAATAAAATAGCACAAAAGATCAGTGATAATCAGGACTAACCAGGTAACAATAGGATTAACAGGTGGAAGTATCGAATTTTAGAATAGGTGAGTAAAGAAACATTGACACTTAAGTACGTTTATTTATTTTTGTTCTTTGTATCGCTTGGTAGCATGTCTTTTTAAACAAACTGGATTTAGGCTATTTCTATTTTTGTCTCGGATAAATAAATGTATAGCTTAAATGAAATCTTGTGAAAGCAAATTTCCTCTGACTTTTCACTTTTCAGTGTGAAATGCATCACAATTAACATTTGTTTGCAATGTTAATAAATTCTTTATCTACAACTCTCTTCATACAAAGTCTGAGGCCTTATAAAGCTGAATGTGAATGGTCACAGGATCTAGATGCACATACCCCCAAATCATCTTAGGGAGTGTGCGGCCTGGAAAAATATCCATGGAAAAATGCTATGTGCTGCCAAACTGCTCAACTGAGTGTAACTAAATTCTCCCTCCCAGGTCCCCTTTTAGCTGAGAATGAGCAGAGATGGTGTGTGGAAGGTTGGTGGCAAGTATCAGGATACAGAGACTCTGGAATCACAGGGACTGTTTGAACAGTGGCTTCAGGACATGCTACTTGTGTGACCTGGAGCGTGTTCCTTAACCTGCCCAGGCTTCGGTTTCCCCATCTGTAGAGTGGGGATCTGCAAGGCAGTGGGAGGACTGGGGTTGCTTTGAAGACTAGATGAGTTATTTACGGAGGGCTTAGAACAGTGTTCACAGGAACTGGTACATAAGTGTTTGTTAATTAAATAGAAGACTAGATGAGTTATCATTTACGGAGGGCTTAGAACAGTGTTCACAGGAACTGGTACATAAGTGTTTGTTAATTAAATAAGAGATATATACGTACTAGCGTATTCAAAAGATTCATGGAAGAATAGAATTAAAAGATAACATGAATCTTTCCATGAACCTTTTGAAGACAACTCATATATGTATGTACGTACAATATTTATCTATAATATATTAAACTATTTTATAGGCAATATTTCATTATATTATACATTATTATATTATAAATATATTTAAAATATGTAATATATATACACTATATATTACATCTTCTATTATGTCTTCTATTACATAGATATATATTTTAAATGAAGCCCAGAACTAGTGTAACAAGGGAGAGTCCTGCATTCCTAAGCATTTTGGCTCAGCGAGCACCTACAAAAAAGCCCTTCTAAGCAGCTGGAGGACAGAGCCAGAGAAAAAGAAAAACTGCCCGAGGGGCAAAGCCGCTGTCGGGACCTGCAGCCCGACCACCTTGCACACGGCAGGACGGTGCATCTGACATGCAGGACCCAGTGCCTCCCACCCTGGCTGAAGACACAGGGCTCAGCGTGAGCACGGGCTGTGCGCTGGCACGCGTCCCCTTTCCAGGCAAAGGAGCAGGTTCTGCAGCTTCTGCCCAGGGATGGAGCTGCAGCCGGCTGAAGACACAGGGCTCAGCGTGAGCACGGGCTGTGCGCCGGCATGCGTCCCCTTTCCAGGCAAAGGAGCAGGTTCTGCAGCTTCTGCCCAGGGATGGAGCTGCAGCCACCCCTTCAATGCTGAAAAACCCTGTGACTCCCACACTCACAAGCCTGCATGACCTTCCATCACTAATAAGGGGACACTCCTCAGTGCTCAGACACCTTTACAGAAATGCATTCATGCTCTCCTGCCTCCCTGCAAGCTGGCATGGACAGTCTTTCCTGTCGACACCCATCTTCTTTCTCTCACAGGTGGGCAGCCACCAGCCGACTGCCGCATCCGGACCTTGCCCCCGAGCCTGTAAGTACAGCTTCAGGGATTCTCTCTGTAGGGTTTTCACTTTCTTGTCAGGGACTTGATCAGGCTGAAAATACATGCTGACAGCATTTGGGAAAATCCCCTGGGTTACAGCCACCTCTGCACCCATTTTCTTAGGACAGATGGTACTTTGTGACAGCTGCCAGATTTACCAGGACCTTCTGAGTCTAGGAAAAGATTCAAGTAAAGGCAGAAAGCTTGCTAGGGAGAGGGGTAACATGCCAGGTTTCAGTTCTCTTTTAATTTCTCTGCAGATCGCCTTGATTTACTGCCTGTTTGCTCCTTCCCTGCTCCGTCTACTTCTACACATGTGCTCTTGGGGAAAGTCTCTGGAAAAATTCCAATAATGGTTGTTTTGTTGGGGGTAATTTTCTTCATCATGTTTACTGTACCTTTCCACTTTAGATACTTGATTTGCTGTTTTCAAGATCAATCCTAACAGTTTTTTACTTCTGGAAATGAACGGGCTTCTTTATCTCCATTTTGGTGTTTTTTGTTTGTTTTCCTTCAAATGAAAAGTATTCTGAAATTTCCTCCAGTTTGCATTCTGTCTATCTAGTGTTCTCTATGAGAGAACAAGATCATTTTTCACCTTGACCAGGAGAATCTCCAACCATGACCCTCTTTGAGATTTCACGAGCCCATGCGACATTGTCTCTTCTCTCTCAAGCCATGGATGAATAGCCATATGTGGCACATAGATTGAATTTCCCATTTTTTCCTTGTGGCTAGGAGTGGTCAGGTGACTCTGTACTGGTAAAACAAAGATATTCTTTTATATAACCACAGTACAAATATCAAAGTCAGAACATTGTCAATGATACGACTCTGCTATCTAATCTGCAGACCTTATTCCTATTTTGCCAATTGTCCCAGCAATGTGATTTGCAACAAAAGAAAATCCCGAATTACGTGTTATTTTCAGTTGTCTGTCTTCTTAGTCTCCCTAAGTCTGTGATAGTAATTCAGTCTTTCCCTGATTTTATGACCTTGATACTTTTTAAGAATAGGCTAGACATTTTTTTTTAATTTTGTTTTATTGTATCAATATACAATGTGGTGGATTATTGTGGCGCATTACCGAAACCTCCCTCCTTCCCTCCTCCCCCCTCCCTCCCAACAATGTCCTTTCTGTTCACTTGTCGTATCAACTTCAAGGAATTGTGATTGTTGTGTCTTCTTCCCTCCCCACCCCACCCCCGGTTGTTTGTGTATTTATTTATTTATTTTTAGCTCCCACAAATAAGTGAGAACATGTGGTATTTCTCTTTCTGTGCCTGACTTGTTTCACTTAATATAATTCTCTCTAGGTCCATCCATGTTGTTGCAAATGGCAGTATTTCATTCTTTTTTATAGCTGAGTAGTATTCCATTGTGTAGATATACCACATTTTCCGTATCCACTCATTTGATGAGGGACATTTGGGCTGGTTCCAACTCTTAGCTATTGTAAAGAGTGCTGCGATGAACATTGGGGAACAGGTATGCCTTCGACTTGATGATTTCCATTCCTCTGAGTATATTCCCAGCAGTGGGATAGCTGGGTCATTTGGTAGATCTTTCTGCAATTGTTTGAGGAACCTCCAAACCATTTCCCATAGAGGCTGTACCATTTTGCAGTCCAATCAACAGTGTATGAGAGTTCCTTTTTCTCCGTAACCTCACCAGCATTTATCATTCGGGCGTTTGGATATTAGCCATCCTAACTGGGGTGAGATGGTATCTCAGTGTGGTTTTCATTTGCATTTCCCGAATGCTGAGTGATGTTGAGCATTTTTTCATATGTCTGTTGGCCATTCATATATCTTCCTTTGAGAAATGCCTATTTTGCTCTTTTGCCCATATTTTAAATTGGGTTACTTGTTTTTTTCTTGTAAAGTTGTTTTTGTTCCTTGTATATTCTGGATATTAATCCTTTGTCAGATGTATATTT
>NW_007727171.1:51998-66634 GCF_000696425.1 Galeopterus variegatus | reverse complement strand
TCTGGCTAGTACTTCCAACACTATGTTGAGTAGGAGTGGTGAGAGTGGGCATCCTTGTCTAGCTCCTTTCCTTAAAGGAAAAGCTTTCAGCTTTTCCCCATTCAGGATGATATTGGCAGTAGGTTTATCATATATGGCTTTAACTATGTTGAGATACTTTCCATCTATACCTAACTTGTAGAGGATCTTTGTCATGAATGAATGTTGAATTTTATCAAATGTTTTTTCAGCATCTATAGAGGTGATCATATGGTCCTTGTGTTTGATTTTATTGATATGGTGTATCACATTTATTGATTTGTGTATCTTGGACCAACCTTGCATCCCTGGGATGAATCCCACTTGATCGTGGTGTATAATTTTGTGTATGTGTTGCTGTTTTCTGTTAGCTATTATTTTATTGAGGATTTTTTCATCTATTTTCATCAAGGATATTGGCCTGTAGTTTTCTTTTTTAGTTGTATCTTTACCAGGTTTTGGTATCAGGGTGATGTTTGCTTCATAGAATGAGTTTGGTAGAATTGTGTCTGTTTCAATCTTTCGGAATAGTTTGTAAAGAATCGGTGTCAATTCCTCTTTGAATGTTTGGTAAAATTCTGCTGTGAATCCATCTGGTCCTGGGCTTTTCTTTGTTGGGAGCCTTCTGATAACAGCTTCAATCTCCTTTATTGTTATTGGTCTGTTCAGGTTTTCTATATCTTCATGGTTTAGTTTTGGAAGCTTGTGTGAGTCCAGAAATTTATCCATTTCCTCCAGATTTTCGAACTTGTTGGCGTATAGCTGTTTATAGTAGTCTCGGATGATTCCTTGTATTTCAGTTGGGTCAGTTGTAATATCACCTTTTTCATTTCTAATTTTTGTTATTTGAATCTTCTCTCTTCTTTTTTTTGTTAGCCATGCTAGTGGTTTGTCGATTTTATTTATCTTTTCAAAAAACCAACTTTTTGATTCGTTGATCTTTTGTATTGTTTTTTGGGTTTCAATTTCATTAAGTTCTGCTCTGATCTTGATGATTTCTTTCCTTCTGCTAACTTTAGGTTTGGATTGTTCTTGTTTTTCTAGTTCTTTAAGGCGCATTATTAGATTGTTCACTTGCCAGCTTTCCATTTTTCTGAGGTAGGCATTTAATGCAATAAATTTCCCCCTTAGTACTGCCTTTGCTGTATCCCACAAGTTTTGGTATGATGTATCATTATTTTCATTAGTTTCAATAAATTTTTTTATTTCCTGCTTGATTTCTTCTTGGACCCATGTATCATTAAGTAGAATGCTGTTTAATTTCCATGTGTTTGTATACTTTCCAGAGTTTTGTTTATTATTGATTTCTAGTTTTAATCCATTGTGGTCTGAGAAAATACATGGGATAATTCCAATTTTTTTGAATTTGTTGAGACTTGATTTGTGACCTGACATGTGATCTATCCTGGAGAATGATCCATGTGCTGATGAGAAGAATGAATATTCTGAGGTTGTTGGATGGAATGTTCTGTAGATATCTGCCAAGTCCAATTGGTCTAGAGTATTGTTTAGATCTTGTGTTTCTCTGCTGATTCTTTGCCTAGATGATCTGTCCAGTATTGACAGTGGGGTGTTCAGGTCTCCTGCTATTATGGTATTAGTGTCTATTTCCTTCTTTAGGTCTAATAGAGTTTGTTTTATAAATCTGGCTGCTCCAAACTTGGGTGCATATATATTTATGATTTTTATGTCTTCTTGATGGATCAATCCTTTTATCATTATGTAGTGGCCCTTATTATCTCTTATTATGGTTTTTAGTTTAAAGTCTATTTTATCAGACATAAGAATAGCTACTCCAGCTCGTTTTTCATTTCTGTTTGCATGGTAAATCTTTTTCCATCCTTTCACTCTTAGTCTATGTGAGTCTTTATAGGTGAGGTGGGTCTCTTGAAGGCAGCATATAGTTGGGTCCTTCTTTTGAATCCAGTCAGCCAGTCTGTGTCTTTTGATTTGGGGAGTTTAATCCTTTTCCATTAAGAGTTGTTATTGAAAGGTGTTGATTTAATCCTAGCATTTTATTGATTTTTGTTTGGATGTCTTAAGTGTCTTTTTTTCCTTTCTTTTTGATTTACTGTTTGTTTTCCATATTTGTTGGTTCCTTGGGTTGTAGATAACCTTTTTTTGTTTTCTCTTCATTGTTGCCCTTTTTATTTTACTAGCGGGTTTTGATTTTTCTTGAGTATTTATAGCAGTGGTAGTTGTTTTTCAGGTACCAAGCCCAGTACTCCCTTGAGAATTTCTTGTAAGGGTGGTCATGTGGTAATGAACTCCCACAGTTTTTGTTTGTCTGAGAAATATACTATTTGCCCTTCATTTCAGAAGGATAGCCTTGCAGGGTAGAGTATTCTTGGCTAGCAATTTCTGTCTTTTAGTATTTGAATATATCATCCCATTCCTTTCTGGCTTTTAGGGTTTGTGATGAAAAGTCTGATATTAGTCTGATTGGGGCTCCCTTATGGGTAATTTGATGCTTCTCTCTTGCAGCTTTTAAGATTCTCTCTTTATCTTTGAGTTTTGCCAATTTGACTATAACATGTCTTGGAGAAGACCTTTTTGGGTTGAATATGTTTGGGGATCTTTGAGCTTCCTGAATCTGAAGATCTGTATCTTTTCCTATACCTGGGAAGTTTTCTGCCACTATTTTGTTGAATATGTTTTCAATGCAATCTCCTTTTTCTTCTCATTCTGGAATACCCATGACTCAGATATTTGAGTGCTTAAGGTTGTCTGATATCTCTTAGATTTTCTTCAATGTTTTTAATTCTTTTTTCTTTCTTTCTTTCTTTCTTTTTTTTTTTTTTTTGGTCTGCCTGTGTTATTTCAAACAGCCCATCTTCAAGGTCAGAAGTTCTCTCTTCTGCTTCTCCAAACCTGCTGGTTAAACTCTCCGTTGTGTTTTTTATATCATTGAATGAATTCTTCAGCTCATCAAGCTCTGCTACATTCTCTTTCAGGGTATTGATTTCCTTGTACATTTCTTCTTTCAGGTCTTGTATACTTTTCCTTGTTTCATCATGTTGTCTTGTTGAGTTTTCTTGTATCTCATTTAGATACAATATAATTTCCATAGAATTATCGCTTGAAATTCCTTATCAGTCATCCTAAGGGCTTCTTGTTCTATGGGATCTAGAGCTGGAGAGTTATTACCCTTTGGTGGTGTACTTTCTTGATTTTTCATATTTCTGGTATCTTTCCTTTGATGTTTACTCATTGTGGCAGGGGATTTCATGGTCCACTGGTTTGACACTATTGTCTGGCTAGGATGCTGCTGGGGCTGCCAATTAGGTATGGCTACCTCAGTGTCTGCTCGGTTGGCCACTGGTGCCTTGGGTGCATGGTCGCCTTGGGTCTTGGGTCTCTCCATAGAGGTGCCTCTCTGGTCAGTGTGTGCTTGGCCAGGCTAGGGATGGAGTTGGGTGGTGGCAGTGAGGTCTACCTGCTGGGTCACATGCTAGCACCACAAGGTGCATGGTCTCTGCAGATCTTCCGCTTCTCTGGCTGGACCTCTCCCTCAAGAATAGGCTAGACATTTTGTAGAACATCTTTTCATTTGGGTTTGTTTGCCTCACTGTGAGAATTAGATTGTGCATGTTGGGCAGCAGGAGTGCAAGAGTGACACTGTGTTCTCCCCTGTGTATGTTACACGAGGCACAAGATGCTGATTTGTTCCATTACTGGACTTACTCTGATCACGTGGATAAAGAGGTGTTGGCCAAGTTTTTTTTATTATTTTTAATATAGTTATTATTTTTCCACTTTCATTGTTTTAGAGCTACTGTTATTGGGAGCTTGTCTGTGTAGCAGCTCCTTGTTTGATGGCCAACAGATAATAAAGAAAGGATTGTCTGAGGGTAGTTGGCTCTGCAAGGCTCTCTTAGATCATTTTGATGAGCTAGTTGGGTAATCATTTAAAGACCTTGACTAACATATTAAATAGTCCTTTTAAATACCATGTTGGCAGTAATAAAACAAGCTAGGGTTCAACAAACTCTGGGTAAACAGCTCTTTATTTTTACAAACTACTCTGAGCTCACTGTAACCTAAGTAAATGCAACATAAATGCATAGAAAGAGAAGAGATGCAATCACAGGAGGATGTTCCAATAATCCAGATGATCAAAATTACGAATATGGACTATACCCACTTCTTCAACTTACAGCGTCTTTTAAGTATTAAGGAGGTTCTTGATGGGAGTTTGCCTGGAGTACCACTGGATGCAGAAATACCTGAGGATTAACATTATGCCCAGTTATGAATAACTGTTTTTAAAACTCTGTCTCTTTCAGCTCTGAACCTCTTCATGAAAGAACCCAAGAAATCCAGCTCTTGACTTCTAAAACATGGGTAACTTATGATTAAAATGGACAGAGCCCATGCAGGAAGCAGTGCCCAGAAGGAATTTTTGCTTTTAAAGGCTTCATCTGTGTCAGGATGGAGATAGAAACAGATGAGAATTATCACCCCACTTCCAACCCAGCAGGTCTGACTCCTGTGGTGAGTAAGGCATGAGAGGAAGTGGTGAAGAACATCCCCAAGCCTGCTTAGCAGCCGCTCCAGCTCTACACCTCACAGAGCCCTGTGGAGTCAGCAGCAATTTCAGCCTGTCCAACTGTGTGAAGATGATGAGAGGTTAAGAGTTCAGAAAACATGACATTCACAAATTTCGCAAACCTAACAGTGGCTTTCCAAAACAATAGGGTGGCGTAATCCATGTGTAGCAATAGCTGGACAAGAACAGTGATTGTTAAAGCACATTTGTGCTAGAATGAGGTAAGTTTTGAGCCATTTTGGGAATGTATCTATTCACTGCAATTACAAATTTATTTCCCTGGGATGATCTTGCAAAATTAATATAGAATCTTAAGCGGTATCTTTCAAAAGGTATGCTAAGTTGCTCAGTGTGTACTTTATCTCTACAGTCTTTTCAACATAAGAACCATTTTTTAAAAAATCATCATATTCATTTCTTACAGTCAATCACTGGACACAAATGTGGCTGAAGGATTAATTAGACAGATGCTCTCATATACTCTTATCAAAGTAAGTGTAAAGGTAGGGTTAGGGCTCACAGACCCCTCGAGCCCATTGTCCAGACTGGGTCACAAACCCTTCCCATGAAAGTCTACGAGCTAAGTAACAGGAAAAGATCCTTGGAGCCATGGATGAAGAAACAATAGGCTTTATTTTTAGACACGAGCTCTGCCGACCAGCAGTTCAGAGCTGCTGCCTCACACACCGAAGAGCACACAAAAGTAGCAACAAGCAAAAGGATACACAGGTGTGCATGCACACTAACTCTACTCCCACACAACTTGTTTACAAAGGATGTGCTGCACCACACCCAGCCAGACCTGAGACAAGGGGGCCTGACTAAACTACTCTATTTTCCTCACAGTAAGATTTGCTATAAATTTTTTAGATGACAATTTATTAACCAGCAATATTTATAATTTCCTATCTATTAATGCTGTATTTCTGCTTCTTGAACTCTATTCTAATGAGAAAAGGATTTCTAACATTGTTGCTACTATTCAACATTGTCCTGGAGGTTCTAGATAGCACAATAAAACAAGAATAAGTAAGTTTTAAATATTGGAAAAAAACATTAGAACTTTTTTCTCTTTGCAGATGGCAAGCCACTATTTTTTGAAAATCTAAAAATAAAAGAGTATCAACTGAAAAATGATTTTAATTAATGAAAGTACTAGAAAAGTGATCACTTACATGAAGAATGTCCCCAAAGCAGCATATGTTGTGTCATTAATAACCAATGAAACTGTAAAAAGAAATAGAAATGTACAGCAAGAATAAAAACTACGAAATCCTGAGCAATAAGCATAATAAGAAGTCTTTATCAAAAAAGTATAAAACTTAATGAAGTACATAGGAAGAAAATCTGACTGTTAGGTCCCTGGAACTGAAAACCCGACTTTTAGAAAGCTCCCCCCATTTGGTTTCATTACTCTAAGTTTCTTTCTTCAAGGTCTCTGCCCCTACCAGCAGGCTGAGCAAGCTGCACCTAGACTGTCACATGGTAACTCCTTCCCCCAGCTAGCATGAAGTTTCTGTCTCCCCAGGTCTCTTTTCCCATGAACAGGCTACATCTAGAGTGGAACACCGTGACTGTCTTCCTAGGCTAGGCCAGATGCCAATCTTAATCCTATAAAAGAAGACACCCGACTGCCTCTCAGTGCTGATGCCATTTTTCAGCTCAGCCCAGCAGGTCCTCCTGCCACTTGCTAATAAAATCTTTTCTTCCTTTACCTGGCTAGCGTCTCCTTCCTCAGCGACCTTACACGGACCAAATGGAAAGACAGATCATGTCTGTCAAGAGGTACTCAACATTTAAAAGACAGTTATTTCAAAATTAAGACATTAGCAATGCAATTTCAATTAACATAACAATAAAACATTTCATGGAAGTTGATTTGGAAAATCATCTGGAAGAGTGAAAAATAGACAAGGATAACTATGACAATCTTAAAAGAGAAGCACATGAGGGAGCACTGCTCTGATATCTACATTTATTGTGTAGTAATTGAATGTAGATGGTGGCATGGGAATATATCAGTAGATCAATGGAAGAAGATATCAGTGAGAGCACGCCACATAAATTTGGTGTATGAGAACAGTGGCACTTCAAATCAGCAGAGAAAGAGGAAATATTCAACAAACTATGTTGGGATACTTGGCTATACATTTGGGAGGAAAAAACCATTAATTTTTCCCTTTGTATATCTCAGGTAAATTTTAGATGCAAAATCCTACAAGCTAAACAAAAATGATAAATTATTAGAACAAAGTATAAGAGGAATATTTTGTAATTGAGGTGAGGAAGGTCTTTAAAACAAAGCACAAAAGATTTACAGATTTGAATTCATAAAAATCATCATGCTTAAAAAGTTAAATGACAAATTATAATTAGATGAAAATATTTTCAGCATATGTCACAGTTAAGAAATTAATAACTACATTATAAAGAGTTGTACTAATTAATAAGCAAAACACGAATGACCAATAACACATCAGAAATTCACAGAAGAGATACAATTGTCGAATCAAACACATTAAAATTTTCTCAGCTTCACTAGTTTTAAGAGAAATTAAAGCAACAAATCGATATGATTAAAATCAATTTAAGTTTGGTAGTATATTCTAATTAGACTGCGGGGAAGCCAGTGTTCTCATGCACTGCTGGTGTTACATAAGTCAGTATGACTATCTTCAGGGGCATTTTGACAATACCTAGTAAAATGAGAAATATGCATTTTCTAAGACTTTGCACTTTCTCTTTTCAGTATCTATCCCAGAAAAAAAATTGCCTTGTGAGGAAATTTTAAGCACAGAGTGGAGCACCCAGCACATATGGACACTCAACAAACATTGATTATGTAGGGGTATTAATTTCACTTTTAGAAACACTGGGGAAGAGAAATGAAAAATCTTTTTCTCTATTACTCAGCTCATGAGCTTCCAATTTTTGTGAATGAGAGGAAAAAGTCCAGCCAATTCAAATTGAGCTGGAGAGTTTCAGATTAAACTCAGTCTATTTTGGGTGAATGTTCAGTGCCTTTACAGTTTCACCCTTTCCCTTCACCCTCTTTTCATCCATGGAGGAGTCGTATTAACCATCCGGGCATCAGAGAATGACTTGGCCTGAAATCATGGGCTCACAGCACAGGCCTCCCTGCCATGTACAGTCCCTACTGCTCTTTGGTCATTGGCAACATCTATCCCAGCTCCACCCATGGGACGCGATTTCTGGTGTGGCTCTACGTGGCTCTTCTTTTTTCCCTCTTTCCCCATGCGACTGAGGGGATACCACCGCCTCAAGTGAGTCTTTCTCTTAAGTGCCTTTGTGCTTGGAAACCAAATTTAAGTGCTGCCCAGGCAAAGGGAGATGGGTGCAGAGAGCGTAGGCCATTTGGTCTCTAGTCTTAGAAAGAAGGGCTAGTTTTACATCACAAGTCTGGTTTTTTTTTTTTTGTATACTTCTTTCTGTGCAGCAGGAGTGATAAGATCTGGAGGCCAATCCCTGGGTGCAGTTTTAGGGAGAGGGGACAAGAAACAGACTACTTGGTCTGTTTCCAGTCTTGGCCTCTGGATGATGGGTACCTCAAAACTTTGAGGCTTACTTATTATTCAGCATAGTTCCCTAGGACAGGAAATCAAATAGGGATTTGGAACCCAAGTTTTAGCTATGCAGAGTATGTGTTTTCAATGATTGGTCATGGTATGATGGCTGATTAAAGGCTCTGGGAATTTCCATCCTGTCTCTGCAACAGGTGAGTGGCAGGCCCTATGCTGTGACAGAGGACTCCTTGTTAAGTTAGATGCTGAAGCACATCTCTGCCTTGGACCCTAGTTTCCAGGTCTAGAGATAATAGAGATTTGATAATGTGATCTGTAAAGTTTTCCTTAGTTCTGAATAAATACTGCATGTCTGACTTTCAGATGAGAATAATGACTGGACAAGAACATTTTAGGTAATCTTTTACAACTGACAGATTTAATGGTTTTTATCAGTGTCTAGAGTAGAGATTCCTAGCAGTATAAATTCCTTTCCATGGAGATTCTGCATTCTTCCTTGCATTGACAAATAGAAACTTCTCTAGAAAGAAGCAAAACCACTTAATTTCCAGCAAAATTAAGTGTGGATTAATTACAGTCCTTGAAGACTGCCAGCCAAAAATGCTTTTATAAAGTGACTTGTGAGCAGTTACTGTCCAATGTAACATTATTGCTTATTGAAACTCTGCAACTGGGGACAATCTGGTCATAACTCTTATTTATGATCATCATTTTTGAGAACTGTTTAAATATTGCTCTGTCTTGAGTGTCTTGTTCTGGGCCCTTAAAATATGTTACCCTAGACTTTTAAGTACTATGAATAATAAAAACTTTGGAATCCTATCTCAAGATGATCCTTACTGTTGCAAAATTACTTTATCCCTACATCTTCCTGCAGAGACCAGTGGAATTATCTGAAGCCAGACAGAAGTTGGTCATGTCTGAGCTGGTCTGTAGCCAACCCCAAACATATATTTCTTTTGTTCTGCTAGATCAATTCTCTATAGTCTTTCGCTCTGTGTTATGGAGACCAATTTTATTAAAAACTGCTCTTTTGTTTTCTGTGATATGTATAATAACAAACAATGAAGTTTCATAAACCAGAGACTTTTCTTGGAGGTAAAATTTGGTTCAGTAGAAAATTGAAAGTCATCTAAGTGCAACGTCATTTAAAAATTCCCCAAATGATGATCTGGTTTATGAAGTTTAAACATCTACTCGATGGCTGATAAAATTGTGGACACATATGATTTCATAATCTAACAAGTGTATCAACTCCCTTTTTTTGAAAAACAGAAGAGCTGTGAGAGAGTTTTTATTATTATTATTATTATTATTAATTATTATTATTATATTAAAGGGTTTGTGCAAGCTATTTCATAATCTAACAAGTGTATCAACTCCCTTTTTTTGAAAAACAGAAGAGCTGTGAGAGAGTTTTTTTATTATTATTATTATTATTATTAATTATTATTATTATATTAAAGGGTTTGTGCAAGCTGAAGATCCCTTAAACTTCTATTCAGGACCCTCTATTTAGTTTGCTTTAAGATAGAATAATATTTTTTCAATTTATGAATTCAGAAGAAGTGACTGATTAATATCAGGTTCTTTACATACTTCAATGAAGCCATTTAAAATAAAGGTTTTAGAAATTCCACTTCTTGTAATGGAGGAGCACTTATACGAGACAATTATTTCTTAAATAACAGTAACAATAAAACAACACCTATCTGAAGCCCTTGGAGAGTGACTAAAAGTGGAAGCTGGAGAAAAATTTGTACTTGGAGGAAGAAAATAGCAGGGGGTGAGTTTCCTGTTTTTAACAGCATCTTACCTAATGGCAGGCCCCAATCAGTGATCTGCAGGGCAGTTAGATGATCTGCAAGGCAGTTAGAACCAGATAGGAATGAACCATCTTTATAATTAAGGAATCAAAAGACAAAGTCTGGGACACCACAGCAACTGAAAAGTGAGTGAGAAAATCTTGCAAAGGAGAGAGCATGGAAGGAAGTCCCAGATTCTTCAAAGATGATGTGCCCAAATCTTTGACTGATCTTTGAGGCATACATGCATGGGGTAGACTCCGAGACTTCAAGCACTTTATTTAAAACTAAAATAAACAGAGATTTCAGCCACTGTCCACCACAGAAAAGGCAGACTTTGGACTTTGAGTTCAGTTAAGTGAACTAACAGCTATAACGAACAAACAAATCAACACTATTCAGAAGAATATAACAGAATCCGTGGCTTCTACAAAATATCACTTATAATGTCCAGGATACAATGCAGTATTACTACCCTTATAAAGAAACAGGCAAACATGACCCATTCTAATGAGAAAATAAATTAATGGAGATCAACTTTGAGAGGACTCAGATATTAAAGTTACCAGATAAGTATTTTAAAGCAGTTTTTATAACCATGCTCAATAATATAAAAGAAAGAACAGTCATAATGAATGAATATGTAGGAAATCTCATATAGGCACAAATAGGAAATCTCAATCATGAAAAGAAAGTATAAAAAAACTAATGGAAATTCTACAACCTAAATAAATAAATAAAATCTCTGAAATAATAAAGTCATTGATAGGCTTAACAGAAGATTGGAGATGACATAAAAAGGATATAAACAGAAACAGATTAATAGAAAGTATCCAATCTGAAGCACAGACAATAAAAGGATTGGGGGAAAAATAAACAGAGTCTTGGGGTAACAATATCCATAGACCTAACATATATGTACTTGAAATTCCAGGATAAAAGGAAAGGGGGAATGAGGCAGAAAAAGTATTTGTAGAAGTAGAGGCTGAAAATTCCCCCAATGTGAGGAAAAACATAAAGTGTTTAACTATTCCATACTGGAAACAATATTCAGTCATTTCCTAAAAGAACTAGAAAGTGGATTGAAATTCCAACTTGTCAGGGTAGGCTGCTTTGAAAAAAGATGTTATTCTGATTGCCAGTTGGTGTTCTATTTGGGTAGCAAAAAATACAGGCAAAATATGAGTAGTCTTTCAAAATGTATGATTTGGTGCAATAAATAATATCTAAAACAGATGTTAGTAAACAATTATTTTTTTTAATGTATAAAGAAAAGAAGTTTATTTCTTACAGTTTTGGGGGCTGGTGAGTCCATGGTCCAGGCAGATACATTTGGTGAGGGCCTTCTTCTGGCTGGGAACTCTCTGTAGGGTCCCACGGTATCACAGGGTATCACATGGCAAAAATGGCCTGCGCAAAGAGCTGATGTCAGTAAACAATTAGAAAAATCTAAAACCATGGGCCAGCCCGGTGGCGCACTCAGTAGAATGCGGCACTTGGGAGTGCGGCGGCGCTCCCGCCGAGGGTTTGGATCCCATATAGAGACCGGTCCACTCATTGGTTGAGCACGGTGCAGGCGTGACACCAAGGGTTGCGATCCCATTGCCGGTCGTGGTATGGGCGTGACACCGAGGGTTGCGATCCCGTTATCGATCACGAAAAAAGACAAAAAGGAAAAAAAGAAAAATCTAAAACCAAAAAGAAAAAACACACACAATAAAGAAATAAAAACAGTGACAACAATGATATCAACAAGGAACTAGTACTATTGAACCATAATGGTCTGCAGGATGTGTCACAATGTACAAGGGAAATAAGTCAACTGGTAGAGTTTGGTTTGTTAGTGAACTTCTATAGTATCTAAAGTACACTCAGAATTTGAGAAATGAAAGGGATTTTTAGAGGTCAACAAAGTTGGCGAGGACATTGAGGCAAGTGAGACCTTAAGAACCAAATATCCCAATTCTACTTTTTATTGATATAGCCTTAGGAAAGTAAGTTAATCTTTCCTTATCTGGAAAACAGGCTTTTAAGTGATCTACATGAGGAGTTTGGGCACCTACAACTATATTTGGCCCAATTGTCAGCACAGTTAGTGTCCACCCGTGGCAATTTGACCACATAGCTCTTCAGGTATGGATAGCTCTTCTACCCCAACCTGGTCTTGGACTCTCCACATTTACCAGCCTTTAAAAACTTCCTTCATTTCTCTGTTCCTGGAATTCTAGGAACATACTGCTCCCAGAAAACTCAAATAAAGCACCACTGCTTTTTCTTTGGAACCAAGAATAAACTGCTAAATTCAAACTGAGGCTACATTATGATTGCAATATTGATCTAATTATGATATGCATCATAGTGTCTCCCCTAATTATCTAAAAATAAGGTTGTGAGCTCATCAGGAAGCATTAAGTGAGAGTTACATTGACATATGGTGAAAAGATCACTACAGAACTTCTAGTGTTACTCTTACTAACTGTGTGACCCGGTCAGAGCCCTGCACCTTCCTGAGCCTAGGTTTTCTCAAATGTGGGTATGAGACCCTGTCCTATTTCTCTCACACATTTCTTGTGAAAGATGGATGAAATGATGTGTGTAAAGGGGCTCTGTGCATGATAAAATGTTGTGTAAATATGATTTTATCTTATTTTTTTATGGAAGTTCTTTAAAAAGTTAACAGCACAAATCAAAGTGTGATTACTCTTGAAACTAAATTTGTTTGTAGTGTCCTTCTTCCATGCAGGTACTCTCAGCATCTTTGGTTTATGTAATGATAAATCATATATGTGGCAGCAGATGTTTCTTCACCCCTGAGTTCTAGGAAGCATGTCAGAAAATGTCAAGGGTGACCATTGGAAGGCATTCAGGGTGACCTAGTAAAGCACTTGGTATCTGAGACTATGGCAAAGAAAGTAGATAGTTTTAACTTAAGTGCTTAATTTATGGTGCTTAATTTATGTCTATTGATGTTTAACCCAATGTACTTATTTGCAGAGTCTATAGTAAGATACAAGACTTTCCAAATGAATATAAGAAATTGTAAATAATAATGAGCTAAACGTACATCCACAAAAATAACATGTGGTTTTTAATTCAATTAAGATTTGTTATCTACTGTCCTCCTCTCTTGAAAGGTAAAACAAGCTAATTTTCTTATTTATTTGCAAAGTTTAGATGAGAGTCTGTCTTACTATATTTTCATAAGTAATCTAATTTCCAAAGAAGAATCAAAATAAGGGTTGAAGACTAAGGACATGTGACATTGCACCCATCATTACTGAGAAATTAAGAGATTTCTTTCAGTTTGTGAAAAAACTCATCTCCTGAAGAAGTCTAAATTGTATCATGACAGAAAAAGCTAAATTTCAAATTGACCTTTATTATCACCTAAGCTTTATTTTGTTTTAAATTATATATTCTATTCATTTAGTCATTTCCAAATGAAATCCAAATCTGCCACTTTCTTTACTGACCCACGTAAAATAAAACATACATTTACGTTTTCCTACTATTAGGGGTGTAAGGTTTGCTATAACATCCTATGTCTTGTGCTCAGTACTCCCTGTATTTATGAGAAGACTAGTAAAGACCTGGACACAGTCTGTAATCATGACAGAATTTTATGGTTATGCTGCAGCAGTTTGTTTATTAATTTGTTGTATTTTTATAAAAATGTGATGAAATATAATATGCCTTCATATACCCTTAAATGGAAGGAGAACAATATGCTAACAACTTAGTTGACTGTTCTCAACACATTGCCCAATAGGAAACACATCAGGCATGTGTTATTAGCCTATTTGGAGTTATGGACTGTCTCCCCAGGAAAAATGCACAAACATACAAAATTTTTCAGTTTGTTCATGAATCCATCAGGAAGCAATTGACCTCAGAGTAAGAATCCCTAAAGAGTAAGGAAGGTGATATCTTTTCTTACTTTTCTAAAAGGCCCTTTTCTTTTTTTTTTTCTTTTTTTTTTTTTTCCTTTTTTCGTGTCCAGCAACGGATCGCAACCCTCAGTGTCTCGCCCGTACCGGACCGGGACTGGCAACGGGATCGCAACCCTTGGTGCTGCACCCGCACCTTGCTCAACCAGTGAGCGGGAACTGGTCTGTATGTGGGATCCGAACCCTCGGCGGGAGCGCCGCCACGCTCCCAAGTAGTGCACTGTAGCAGTGCGCCACCGGGCCGGCCCTAAAAGGCCCTTTTCTGTTCTCCTTTCACAGCACACATGCAGTGCAGAAAAGAGTGATTTTGCACTAGTATCTGACAGAGGAGTGTTTGTCTAAGACCAGTGGATCTCAAATGCTATTCAGGGAAGATACCATTTTCTTCATTCCACAGCATGTTGAGGAAAAAAGAGCACAACCAGTGGCTATCTGTGCAGTAGGGTATGATGCGTATTCCCTCTCATCCGTTTCTTTCCTTCTTTTGCCTTTGGGAAGAACAGTGTTTTATTGACAATTCTTGAGGGTGTTTTGTAAGAAGTGGTCAACACTAGCAAAATGGGGTGGTTTTGATTGGTTGGGTTTTTTTGTTGTTTGTCTTGCAAATGACAAGATTCTACTCTGAGGAATCTAAAGGACTGGAGCCCTCCTGCAAAGCGCGGTGAAGACTGGTCTGAGACAGGAGTGTCACTCAGAATCTTGGGGGCCTGATGAGGCTCAGCGGGGCTGCAGCTGGGAAGCCGGGAGGTAGACAGAGCCGGGAGGTAGACAGAGC
>NW_007727171.1:42281-51016 GCF_000696425.1 Galeopterus variegatus | reverse complement strand
TTATCATAAAGATTTGAAGGATGGGAAAGACTGAGGAGTGTGTGGGGAAACCAGGAGAGGAGTAAAGAGGAAGGAACGGCAGAGGCAAGAGGCACCCCAACATGGCTTCTTTATGGGCTGGATAGTGCCTTGAAAGGGTTAGCAAGAAAAATGTTTTGCACCAGTATATGCTCCTGCACATATGTGAATATCATTACAGTAACAGAGTTTTCTTTCAGGCAATGAACTGAGCTAGTGTACCGTTCCAAGCACTGCATTATTGGTGGAAGGTTGGCAAATCTTATTTCTTGAGGAAACATTGGACTTTATTCAAATAGAATGAGTGCCTCCTTCCTGGGGAAAGTCTAGTCATGAGAAAATGTGAACTGAACTGAACAGGGTGCAAACAGTTTGCAGACCTGTAGCTGATCTCTGGGTCACATTTTGAGTGGCACTGGACTAGAAAACCTCTAAAGTAGTTGAAATTAAACATTGAGAATTTGGGTTCTGAAATCAGGCAAGTCTGGATTGGAATCCTAGATCTGCCACCTACTAGGTGAGTGTTCCTGGGAAAATTGCTTAATTTTTCATTTATCTGATCAGTGGAGATAATCATGGTGGTATCTCATTGGGTTATGAAGATTTAAAAAAAAAAATTCCCACAGTGTGTTTTAGCAAGTAGTAAGCACTCAATAAATGTTAGTTGCCACGGTTATTTTTCTTATTTATTCATTGCACCCTTATTGAGTGCCTACTCTCTGCCAGGCCCTGCACCAAGTGTTAGAGATGCAAAGATGAGTGAAATGCAGTTTCTGTACATAAGAACCTCATAGCTTGGGTTCTTCTCACTTTTGCAGTGCTAGATCAAGTGGACACATTGTGGCTGAAACATTCTTAGGACCTCCTTCCTGCACAGCGTGCAGAGTGGGTGCAGAGGAAAGAGTAGCATGAGTAAATACGTCCAGTGCAATGAAATGGAAATTTCACATGTCCTTGTCTGGAGGTGGCAGAAAACACCAACTGCACCTGGCTGAAACAATAGGAAATGTATTGTCTCACATAATCGGAAGTCCAGAATAGGGTCGGCTTCAGTGCTGACGTAATCCTGTGGTTCTGGATCCAGTTTTCCTGACAGTCCTTTGACTGAGCCTTTCTCAAAACACTGGCTTCACTGCTAGAGTGGGAGAGAGATACTGATAACATTTCAGATTTTATATTTTGCACCCAGCCAGGTCCAGGAAAAGAAGAATGAACTTTCCCAGACCTCCTGCTTTCAGGTGTCCCCAACTTGAGTCACATGGCCCATGTCTGAGCCAACACCTGCAAGAGAAATCAATTGCCCCTAGGCCTGCAGCTCTCCTGGGAAGGATGCGGAGGCAGAAAGCAATGGTGTTCCAGTAGGTGTCGTGAGAAGATGACCATGAAGCCCCCAAGAATTCCTGAAGGAAGGAGTAGCTGCTTATCACCATTCCAAATGTTGGATCTTCCTGAAGAGCTTTTGTATATAATCTACTCCAATTCCTCAGTTTATAGAAAATGACTCAAGTATACAAGTATCCAAATGTTACACTGTGCCCCATATATACATACAACTGTTATTTGTCATATATAATCTACTCCAATTCCTCAGTTTATAGAAAATGACTAAAGTATACAAGTATCCAAATGTTACACTGTGCCCCATATATACATACAACTGTTATTTGTCAATTAAAACTAAGGAGTCTTTAACAGAGGAACTCAGGACAACAAATAAATTGAGTGAGTTCTGCAAGGTTCCCAGCCAAAGTTGGCACAGCTGTGACTCCAGCTCAGGTATTATTACTTCAAATCTATTGTGCTTTCAGTACCAGCCTGTTTTTTTCATCCTAAATAATAAAAACAAAAGCAAAGCATGTAATTCTGTTTGTGTTTCCATTGCTTTGGGATTCCGGGAGCTGGTGGGTACCATACTGGTGCTGAGGAGAATGTAGGTGCAGTTACGTGACATAGCTTGTTTACAATGCCCCCTGCTTGCTTTCGAGGATATAGATTACCTTTCAGCATTCTGGTCTTGTGTAATGTTTTGTCCCTTGTCAACAAAATTTTAAAAGGGCATTCAGCATTTTGAAAAACAACTGTAGTACATTGGGAGCAAAACCGCATTAATTTGTGATGACTATTGTTTTGTATCAAAACCTTCTGTCTCTTATAGAACCTGGTTTTATTGTGGGTGAATTCTTTAGATGTCGTTGTTTAGTTGTGTGAAATTTTACAATTATTAGAATGAAGGTTTGGGGGGTTTTTTTGTTTGTTTTTTTTTTGAAACTTTTGCTTAATGCATTATTTCTTTGTACTCGGAGTGGATCCCAGGATAACTCTTATTCTAGTGGTCAGCTCTAGATAGTGAGGCCTTATACTTAATTATTCTAAAAACAGCCGCATATAATTTAGTGGACCTTTTTTGGTCCATATTCTTAAAACAATTTTCTGGCATGATGAGATTCCGGTGGGAAAACTCACTAATATTCTGTGTCAGTCTTTAACGTAAATCTTTAATGTCAAATCCTTAAAGTAAAAAGTCAGCATTTTCATCTGGCCTGTGACTGCTAGGTCTTTTCCATTCTGTCACACACTTCGGTGAGGGTTAAGTGTTACCCTATGAAGTCATATGTAAGGCTTATAAGACCTTTTGGTTACACAGTCCTGTTCACTCGGTATCACAAATTCCCAGTAAGAGGTTTTTGTTCTCATAGAAAAACAATTTCTGTGTTTTAATAAAGTGTCTAGCTTGTGCATATCTAAATCATAGAACCTAAATATTCCTATCTTATCCTCTTGTTTTTTCCAACGACTATCACACCATTTCTAAATATTTGATGAAGACAATAAGGTGTATTAGCCCTCCACACCGCAGTGACTTGTGGGTTTACTCCCAGTCGGAAGCTTTTCTGTCCTAGGAATATCAAAATCAGTGACCTTTAGGATGTCGGTTTGTTTCTCCATCTGTCCCACAATGTGCATGTGAGAAATTGGGCTGATGCTATTGAGCTATGCTTTTCCTCCTTTCAGGTGTATGTTGATTTCTATACACTGACCTTCTTTGGCAATTTTTCATACACGCTCTCTCCCTTCACTAGAGTGAAGGTAGCTCACATGTGCAGGGTATAATTATACAGCCTAAGATTTGTGATTCGTTCCCAGCTCCCGTGTTAGCATAGGGTTGCTCTCAGTAGCTTCTAGTATTCTGGTCCTTTTACTATCCCAAATGAAATTATCTATTTTTTTCTAGCTAAGTAATGTTAATTTGAGTACAATGATAGACATTGGAAAAAGAATAATGTTACAGAAAAATGTTTTAATTTTCTGAATTTTTGTCAGTATTGTCATATGGGTAATTGGACCAGTATAGCCTGTTTCAACAACAACCTATGAAATAATATTGTATACTTGTCAATAATCAAATTAGAGGTTGAAAAGAACAGATGTAGCCTAATAATTACCAGGGTCATGTCACCGTTTAAATTAAAGGGAGTTTTAACCAAGTAGATCATAACTCAAGGCATTGTTATAGATCTCGATTTTATGTAATTAGTTTTGATTGGGTAGGTGGGAAAATTACTATCAGTCTATCTGTATATGGTCCATATTGTCTGAATATGAACATTTCTTAACCCTGATTTTGGTATATAACACACGAACATCAGTTTTATTTTGTTTCATTTAAAAACTTTTAAAATTATCCTTCCTGTTCAGGTTACTTCTTGCCAAATGCTATAAAGATTGGTGTACTACTGTGTGGATCTGAAAGCCGAGTTCTTCTAATTATGTTCCTCTTGGTCCCAGCCCCAGCTGTGTACTTCTTTCTTTTGTCTGTCTAATATTCGGGTTTTGGTTTCTGATCTAGGTCATTCCCTTAGCCTGTACACCTCTGCCAAGCTCAAAGATAACCATTCCAAAGATAACTATGACTGATGATCCTAGAGAGATATTTCAGGCTCTGAAAGTCATAATGCAGACAGAAATTGTTCTGACCCATCTTGCCTTCCCCTTGATTATAACCTCCTGGAAGCCTGAGATCATGTCTTGCTCGAAGAATGGAATGTACTATAATCTTGCAAATGTTGATAAAAATTTACCAGGAACATAAGCTGGTGGCCCAGGCATACGACCAGTTCACAGACATGTTTTATTCGGACAGAAGTGTGTTTTAGAAAAAAATCTGAGTTTGCACAGACAGGGTATGGATGCTAGGCTTTCAGTATGAGTTCCTGCCGCTCTGGTAGTCTTAAATCACACAGCATTAACATTACCAGCTTATTCCTACATGTATTTGAGATTGAGACTGTAAACTTGGCCTTTACCATCCAATTATTGTAGGTTAACCCTGTTCTGATTTTTTTTTTAAAAGAAAACTCATCTTTCCACCATTTCTAACTTGAGGTTTTCTTGGTGCTGTGATGCCTTCACCACTTACATACCTGACATTGTTTTATTTTTGGTGATATCACAAAGGCAAACATCAGTAACTGGATGTAATAGCCTCTGCCTCATCCTGCGTGTGTGAGCAGCTCTAACGCACTGTGAGTGGGATGGGTTACTGTGTGAGACTCTAGTGAACTTGCTGCCAGGTGAAAACAGAGTGACAAAGGCAATCACAGCCCTATGTGGCATGAATGCTCTTCCTATCCTTTTAAAGAACAATGCAAGATTTATCCCTTGCTCCTTGACCATTCTGATGTTTTATTAGTTAGAGTTAAGTTTGGTAGCAAGTGATTAAAATAAACAAAAATAGCAATGCTTTAAACTGGACATGTGTTTATTTCACTCTCACTTAGAGGCTGAGGAGTTGGTCCTTGGCTGGAGTAGGAGTTGAGCCTCATTCTAATTTGCTACTTCATTCACCATCCTTAAGGCTTTCCCCTTGTGATCTATGTGGCTGCTTTAGCTCCAACCATCACATTCACATTCCAGCCAGCAGGAAGGAAAACAGGGCAAGATAGCACATGCCCCACTCCATAAGGACTCAGTGCCAGACATCATTTCACACACTCATATCTCCACTTACATTTCTTTGTCCACAGCTCAGTCACCTGGCTGTAACTAGCTACAAGAGAAGTTGGGAAACAGAATTCTTCTTGCAGACAAGTGATGAGCTAAAAATTTGAGGTTCAATTAGTATAGAAGAAAGGGAGAATGAATATTGAGGGACGACTAACAATCTCCAATTTTCAATATATAACACAATCATTATTTCAATAATTTAATGTTTTTTTTCTAACTTTTGTGCAACAAACACAAAGATATTTGTTTTCTGCGCAGGAAAAAAAAGCATATGTCCAAACACGCTCAACATGTCTGAAGTCAAAGGTGAAAAATTCCTACTTCCCAGATATATTATTTACTTTAATAATACCTATGCTTATTGCATATGACAAATCTTTGCTATGGTTTTTTTTTAATTAATATTATTTTTTTACATTCTATGATGTTGTTGCAGAGCAGTTGGGAGAGAATGGGAGAGGGGAAAGGGGAAGGAAATGGGATGAAAGAAGGAGGAAGGAGGAGGGGTGGGATTGAGGCCTGTGACACCACCCTCATTCCCACAGCGGAGACCAGGGGGCTTCCAGTAATGGCTTGGTCATTGCCAGGCTGCGTGCAGATGTCGGGGGGGGGGTGGCAAAAGCCCTTGCCTCCCACCACCCCAGTTCAGAAACCCAGAGCCCTTCTTGCTGAGGTTTGCTGGTCGTCACTGGGCTGGCTATGGGTGTGTGGGGCATGTCTAAGGCCCTCGGCCCTCCGCTGCTCTGGCTTGGGAGAGCCCAGGGAGCTTCCTGCAGCAGCTTGGTGGTCGTCGCTGGGCTGGTTGCTCATGTTGCGCGGGTGTGACTGAGCGCCTCAGCCCCCCACCACCCCAGTTTGGGAGAGCCCAGGGAGCTTCCTGCAGCAGCTTGGTGGTCGTCGCTGGGCTGGTTGCTCATGTTGGGCGGGTGTGACTGAGCGCCTCAGCCCCCCACCACCCCAGTTTGGGAGAGCCCAGGGAGCTTCCTGCAGCAGCCTGGTGGTCGTCACTGCGGTGGTTGCTCATGTTGGGCGGGTGTGACTGAGCGCCTCAGCCCCCCACCGCCCCAGTTTGGGAGAGCCCAGGGAGCTTCCTGCAGCAGCTTGGTGGTCGTCGCTGGGCTGGTTGCTCATGTTGGGCGGGTGTGACTGAGCGCCTCAGCCCCCCACCACCCCAGTTTGGGAGAGCCTGGGGTGCTTCCTGTGGAGGCTTGGTGGTCGTCACTGCGGTGGTTGCACTTGTCAGGGAGATGTGACTGAGGCCATCAGCCCCCACCCTTGGGACTTGTTGCAGGTGTTAGGGGGCATGGCTGAGGCCCCCAGCCATCCCCGCTTTCTGGCTTGGTAGCCCAAGGGACTTCCAGTCCTTCTAAGTGTTATAGGTGTTCTTTGGAGAAATGAGACCTTCACTAGTTAATATCAAATTTTGTATCTGATTATGGGCACTTTGTTTTTTCTGTCAGTTCTGTGTTAGATTATTTGCTGTTCCTACCACTCAAACTGCACTGGAACTAATTTGTTGTCCTTTGCTTACTTCTAAAGTGGGGGAACTTCCCGTGGGGACCAACACTTGAGCTCTGTGGTTGAGCTAAATTTCTACTTTGCTGCTGATTCCTTAGGGAAGACTTTTTGTGCAGCTCAGGTTTTAATGGTTGACTTTATAGGTATTTTGGGTCTAGTGAAATCCAGTGTACCTGGGTGGTATAGAAACACTGTTCTGGGCCTGAGTCTTTTCATCAAACTGCACCCCATGTAATTCTATATTCCTGACCAGTCTCCTCTGCATGGTCCTACGTTGACTGGGGCAGATCAGCTGTCCTTGCTGTGCCCCGGTTTTCCCCTGGTGGGCCCGTCTCCCCCACTGCCTGTGCTCCAAACCCTTCCTGTGGGATGGGCCATGCTCTGGTCCCTTGCAATGAATCACTGGCCTCAGTGGCTCCTTTTTTTCAGTTGTTGTGGCTCTTTGGTTGTATGTGGGTCCACAGGAACCCTATTAGTGGTCTTGCTGACCTGGGGGTCACCAAGGCCCTCTTCTCCCCCACTGCCTCCAAGCAACTTCATCTGAAGGGCACAGCTGCGGCTTCTGTTGGCTCCTGCTCCACACACTCAGAAGCTCCAGCCTGGAAGTGGCTGGGATTTGAAGCAGTCAGAGGGGTTTTTCTTTCTCTCATCATGGCTTCTCCTGCCTTCATGCACTCAGTAGGTCTCTCCTCCTCTTCCCCTGAGCTCTCGTGGCCCCAGTTTGGCTGTCATTGCTTTCTTATAATTGTAAATCGGTTGATTTGTGGGAAAGAGTGATGCTGGGGACCGTCTATTCCACCATCTTGACAGGAAGTCTGTTATGGATTTTTTAAATGCTAAAATATTTTCCAGTGAGTGCCTATGGCCCTTTTAGTTTACTGGATTAATCTAACATATGATGGATTTACCTGTTGTATTTTTCCATGAGAAATGAATATAAGTGCAGTAAGTAAGCAATTCAGAGAAAATGAGAGAGGATGGCCCAACACGTGAGCTTCACGTGGAGAATTAATTAGGTGCTCATGGCTCACAAAACATCCTGGGAGCCACACCAAGATGAGTTTCAGAGAAAAGGCAAATGGGATAAGCAGTGTTGAGCCACCTGCAGAGTAGGGAGGTGGTGAAAGGTTATGTACCATCAAAGAGCTGATCAAGGGCCTGCCCGGTGGCGCACTGGATAGTGCGCCGCTTGGGAAGCGCGGCGGCACTCCCGCCCGAGGGGTTATCTATTGCTGTGCAACAAATTATCCCAAGGCTTAGTGAATTAACATTTTATTTTATTGCTCACTATTTTATGATTTTGGCAGGGCTCAGCAGGGCAGTTTGTCACTGCTCTGTGTACCATCAGCTGCAACTCCTTGACTGGGGCCAGAGAATCCACTTCCAGGCGGCTCACCCACATAGGTCACTCACCCTGCAGGGAAGCAAGAATGGCTGATGTCAGGCTCAAGTAGGACACTGGGACAGCTGAGCTGCTTTTTCTCTCCATGGGCCTCTCTATCTGGCCCCTCCGCATGTTAACTGGGCTCCAGGAGTGTAGCCAGACTTCTTCATGTTGGTTTAGAACCCTGAAATCACAAAATGGAAGCTGTTAGGAGTTTGTACAGCTTAGGCTGAGAACTGGCACAGTGTCACTTCCTCCACACTCGACTGGTTAAAGCCCAGATGCACTGGGGGTGGGGGGGACTACCCAAGGGCATGAATACACATAGGCGTGGGTGATGTGGCCATCTTTGGAAACTAGCTAATACCAAATGAATGAACGACCACAAGAACCCTTCAAGTCAGGTTTGAGAAGAATGTTTTGGGACATGGGAAAGAAAGTACTGCATAAGGCCAATTATATATATATATGTATTTTATACATACACACACACATATCTATACAGAGATATAAGTGTAAATGTGTCTATATCTGTATCTAGATATAGATATAGATATATATATAAAATGGTACCCTAGGAGGTTGCCTACAAGGTGAAAGTATAGTAGAGAAATACATGGACAGAGACCAAGTCAAACTCGTAATAACTTCGTATAGCATACATTATATGGTGTCTGGGGAGCCTTTCCTAGTGCTTGCCCAGAAAAGAGGTGACCCTGCTCAGTTGTTTGGGGCCTGTAGGATGTTACTCTGGCAGCAGAGAACCCATCTGTGGAGTGTCTGTTTCCCTGCACCAGCAGAGGAACAATGC
>NW_007727171.1:39312-41757 GCF_000696425.1 Galeopterus variegatus | reverse complement strand
ACATATGAAGAGACGGCGATGTCATCAGGACAAACCCACAAAACCGGGAAATGAGAGAGTGTACAGACACACAACGGCCAGACCATGAATAAAAGCAGAACTCTGACCCACAACCTGCAGCAACCTGCCCTGTAACCACCCACCCTCTACGTGACCAGCCAGGAAGCCAGCCTCTGCAGTCAGCCCTGTAGGAAGCAGATTGCTATCTCTAGTAACAACCCAGGAAGCCAAACAATAACCTCTGTTAACAAATGGCCCCAAATGGACAGGACTTAACTAATAACTGACAGCTTCCTTAATTTTTGTCCCTACTTTCAACTTAGGACCAACCAGAAAAAACCAAATACGTCTTCCTAGCCACCCCTAGGATGCCCCACCTGGTTAGCCACCTGCAGCTCCCCACGCCACAGCCTCCAGTCAGCGCACCTGCAGTCATCCCTTTGTTCCAGTATAAAGTGTCCCATTCCTCTGCCTGCCTGTGAGTCCCTGCCAGAGGCAAATGACGGTGGCTGACTCCCTTGCTATGGCAAGCTCTGAGTAAATAGGCTTCTCGTTTGGTCGGTCTTCACTGATTTCTGCAGAAACTCTATACCCTGCAGAACTAATCTGATCAGCTTTCAGTGCAAATCCCCTGCTAATTGTTGCATTTAACCTCCTGTCCCAGAAAGCCTTCTCCTCTCTTCTCCACTCATCCACATGACGCCTTTTGTTCCCAAGTGCCACCTCCAAAACCCTACCCCAGAGAGTGCAACTAGTCTGATACCTTTGCTCCACAGTGGTGGTTGGTGGGTCCCATCATCATCTGAAGACCACTGACATTCAGTATCTCTAGAGGGCATTTTGGGACTTGGATTATTTGGTCCTGAATTGTTGGTTGTCTTATTCTCTAATTCAGATGTGTTTCAATGTCTTCCCACAAAACCCTGAAAATTTATTTAGGGGTCTCTCACGACAGTGCTACTCAAAGGGGGTCCCCTGATGCAGCATCAGCATCCTCTTGGGACTTTTAGAAATGCAAATGAATTGGGCTCCCCGCCCACCTATCTAATCAGAAAGTCTCCAGGCAACTGCCATGTACATGTACACTGTAGTTGGGGAGGCACAGCCCTGCAGCCTATGTCACTGCTCCCAGGTCCTAGGAAGTATTCCATGATCACTGCAGGATGGAGTTGATTGCTTCCTTTGGAATGAACCAAACCTTCAAGTAAAAGCACTGCCTTTCCTCTTCAAGGACCCACCAAACGCACCTGCACAGCATTACTTTGTCCTGAGAACACAGAGTAAAAAACCACATTGAACAGCAGCTCCTCTCCCCCAATTCAACCTTCACACACTTAGAGACTTCAAGGAGCAGAGCTTTTATGGTCTATAAGAGTGAGTTAAATACTAGCAGATTCACAGACTTAACAATAGTGCCGAAGCTGCCTTCTAGATGGAAAGTCTTGCAGAGAAAGGAAGCTAATGACCATGGAGAGGGCTGGCTTCTAACCAGGAGCTGCATCAAAAGCCAGACACTCAGATGAGTAAAGAAGCCTCGGGTACCTTCCAGAGAAGGGAGAACCTCCAAAACAAATCAAGGTACAAGCGCCATGGGAAGCCATCAGGAAACTGGGAATAGTGCCACCAAGGCAAAACCACCTAAAACAAAGCCTTTTCCTTTCTCCCCCAACACAGTTATGTATGCAAAACCTGAACTCTGAAAGCAGTTGAAACCAATTAGAGAAGTTGACAATGTACAGTTATATTTTGGGGGAATCTCATGTGTGGTTTGCACAGGGTGTGTGGCTATGGTCACCACTGGAAGAAAAGCAGCTGTGCCGGGCAGCTCCTGGGTACCTCTACCAGCTTCACTTTAAGGAAGTTAGGCCAGATGACCAGGCATTTTTTTTTTTCCTTCTTATTTTTCAGAAAACACATGAAGTTGGCAAGAAAAAAGATATCTGGAATTAGTGAAAGAGATCACAGCACTGGCCTTGTGGGGAGATCCCTTGGTAACCAGCAACTCTGCAAGCCCTGCCATTGTTATATCACAGCGTTTTCCAAATAGTCCTTGGGGCTCTTTGGTAATAGGGGCTGCATAGGGGGTCCTGGGATAGACAGTGAGAGCCACTCTCTAGCTTCACTAAAGCACCCAGAGATGATCTGAAACAAATTCCAGGCTGCTGCCACTAGGTCAGAAGGAGGGCCTAACAGGTCTCACATCATACATGACCAAATAAGCGTGTTTTATACAAGGAGAAGGATTTATTTTAAACAGGCCTTACCTCTGCCTTGCTGCCACTAGGTCAGAAGGAGGGCCTAACAGGTCTCACATCATACATGACCAAATAAGCGAGTTTTATACAAGGAGAAGGATTTATTTTAAACAGGCCTTACCTCTGCCGCACAGATTCCATATTCTTCTTAAGAATCAAGCAAATTAGAAAACGGAGTCAGAGATTTGTT
>NW_007727171.1:18032-38865 GCF_000696425.1 Galeopterus variegatus | reverse complement strand
CACAGATTCCATATTCTTCTTAAGAATCAAGCAAATTAGAAAACGGAGTCAGAGATTTGTTACTGGCAGTGCAGTATATGCTATGCCACTGATGCGAAATAATGATAAGAAAACCCAAAGAAAAGCAAATACACATAGTCCAGTAATACCTCCTCTCGCCTCCAAAGGAAAAATGTGATTAAAATTCCGCACAGAGATGTAAGTCTGCCTGCAGACGGGAAGGCTGTAAATACATTAATGCCACCTTAAAATGCGAGTTGTATCAAGGAACCATCTCAGCAATTAGACACGACAGTGCAGAATAGAGAACTAAAAGCCAATTACAGGTCCTCTGGGCCCTAGAGATTTCATAAAAAATTGATGCCGAGTGGAATAGACACCATCTGAATTACAGCTGGCAAACACGTGTGAGGCGCTTTGATGGTTGAGGCCCAGCAACAAAGGGCATTTTCCGACATTGCTTTTAGTCTGGAAAGTTCTTCTGTCATATTTCCTGCCTGTGCTGAAAGCCATGTTTAGATTGAGAAGGAGCAGTGGGAAATGAGGCTGGAAGGTGGATGGTAGTTGACCATTGTATTTAGAGTAAGTGGGTGGTTCTAAGCTGCTTGCCATCGGAGAGCACTCTAGGGAGTGCAGAGTTGGGGGTGGAGGTGTCCAGGAAGGATAATACGTGCTGCTCTTCCCTTCACTGATAAGCTGGGGGGCTGCCTGGAAGCCCTTTGAGGGAAAGCACAACCTCTCTTGCTCCCCACTAAATCCCCTGCAATACCTCCCAGGGTCCTGACCCACCCAGGGACCCAGTAAAACTAGTTTATTGACTGACTAGGGTGGCAGAGGCATCCTGCCCATGAGAATGGCCTCCATTGGGTCCAAGCAAGCCACCTCACTTCACCATCTCCCACTTACTTCACTTAAAAAGACGGGTGCCTGTGTTACCGCTCAGAGGATGTGGATAGATCCAGTCACTGTCTTCTAGGAGTAACAGGAGCCAAGCTCTGGAAGGACCTTAGAACACGCAGGTTCAAAAGGAAATTTTGAGTATGAGAGAGATGGTGGCTTGGTGAAGGTGTATTTTGGCTCAGACACTGGATTTGATTTTAAAAACTTTAGTTCAAGTCCCAGATCTGTAACATATCAGCCGTGTGATTATAAGCAAGTTCCTTTTGCTTCTCCAAGCCTCAGTTTCTCTGTTTGTGTACTAGAGACGTTGTAGAGGGTCGTTGTGAGACTTTAATGGCAGTCACGAAAGTGCTTTGTGGAGTTTAAGGTACTGGGCAGCCATATGGTATTAACATTCCACAATAAATCACAGCTATGCTTTCTAGCATCAATCCCAATTTAAAGTGATAGAAAGTACGGTTGCTTTTTTTAAGTAGAAAGACAAAGTTTAAAAACCAAAGTAATGTACTTCTGATTTCTATACCTTTCTCTACGCAGCCCAACTCTGTGATATCCATTATACATGCATACTTATATATGAGGTACTTCAAAAAGTTCATGGAAAGATTTGTATTATCTTTCAATACTCTATGTATTTATAAACATATATACTTTATATATATAAATGTATACACACATATATATCATAGACTTCCTACATGATAAAAAGATTGTTATCCATATGAAAATTAAAATATATGCTGTAATACTAAAAGTAGAAAGGTAAATAGATATAGATGTATATCTAAAGAACTTAGTACTATGGGAAATAATGTAAATTAGTACTGAATAAGTAGTGAAAGAAATCATGCCGTGTGAAGTCAAGTTGGCTTAATTAACTTGAGTTGACATACTTTATTTTTCTTTTCCTATGGCACTATCTCCCTCTCAAATTGAGATCTGGCTTCAAGTTTCGAGCCTGTATTGTTGGAAACGAGAAGACGAGAGGTTGAGGAAAATGAGAGGCTGGCCGAAGTGGCTAAGCATATTGGGTAGCTCGACTGTCACTTGTGCATACCAAGTTTCTCTGCCAGTATTTCCATGCTCAACCTCTGGAAAACATTTTGCAGGAAAGGTATCCTCCATAAATGTCCTCAGGTCAGTGGTTAGCAAGGGAGGCAGAACAGGCTCCCAGGTCTGCTGATCTGGAAACCCCCATCTACTCTCTGCCCTCTCTTCAGAATAAAAAAGAGGTTTATTTGATGGACATAAAAACCATGGGAGAAGCAGCCCAAAGAAAGCGTGGAGGAAAGAGAAACCCTGTGAACTGGAACATAAATGAGTAATCGGTTACTTAAATAAGTATTACTATGTATGAATAAAGCATTTTAGGGAGCATGAATCATTATTTACTTGCAATAATAAGTTTATTTGGTGCTCTTTTTTACATAGTTCTCAGCCTTGGAAACCGAAGTTTAAAATGAGTGGCTGACTGTTTACGGCAAGAGATGAAACAAAAACCAGCACTCCACACATAATTCACTGAAAGCCTTTACTTCCTATTTTTGGTCAGCAAAATTTTGCTTTCACTGACATGAGCAATTCCACTGACTTTAATACGTTAATTAATCAACATGTATTTTTACACTCATATGCCAGATTAGATCCACATAAAAGATATTTATCAAGGGAGTGAAAAATAAAATATTTTAAAGTCTATGAAATCATAGAAGTAGATATGTTGACTAAATTCCAAAAGACTAGCTTTCGACATCATTTCCCTTTCTGAACTGAATGCTATTTGTCATTCATTGCACCTCATCCAATGGTAGGTGTTAAATCAATATTATTAGATTAATATGTATCAGTTATCTATTGCTGTGCAACAAATTATCCCAAGGCTTAGTGAATTAACATTTTATTTTATTGCTCACTATTTTATGATTTTGGCAGGGCTCAGCAGGGCAGTTTGTCACTGCTCTGTGTACCATCAGCTGCAACTCCTTGACTGGGGCCAGAGAATCCACTTCCAGGCGGCTCACCCACATAGGTCACTCACCCTGCAGGGAAGCAAGAATGGCTGATGTCAGGCTCAAGTAGGACACTGGGACAGCTGAGCTGCTTTTTCTCTCCATGGGCCTCTCTATCTGGCCCCTCCGCATGTTAACTGGGCTCCAGGAGTGTAGCCAGACTTCTTCATGTTGGTTTAGAACCCTGAAATCACAAAATGGAAGCTGTTAGGAGTTTGTACAGCTTAGGCTGAGAACTGGCACAGTGTCACTTCCTCCACACTCGACTGGTTAAAGCCCAGATGCACTGGGGGTGGGGGGGACTACCCAAGGGCATGAATACACATAGGCGTGGGTGATGTGGCCATCTTTGGAAACTAGCTAATACCAAATGAATGAACGACCACAAGAACCCTTCAAGTCAGGTTTGAGAAGAATGTTTTGGGACATGGGAAAGAAAGTACTGCATAAGGCCAATTATATATATATATGTATTTTATACATACACACACACATATCTATACAGAGATATAAGTGTAAATGTGTCTATATCTGTATCTAGATATAGATATAGATATATATATAAAATGGTACCCTAGGAGGTTGCCTACAAGGTGAAAGTATAGTAGAGAAATACATGGACAGAGACCAAGTCAAACTCCATAAAACACAATGTCACATGATGTCACATAGTTAATTTTATAAAATGTTATTGGTTCTGTTCCCCCAAACAAAAAGTTTTAATGGGCTTTATGATCAAGAAGGAATTTGAATAATCAAAGACAATGGACTATAGTAAGTCATGACTGTTAGAGGATTTCTTTTTGGACTTGATGCTAGACTTTTTCACACTCAGAAAACGAGTAGGGTAGACCAGACCCCTCAAGACCCACGTATTAGTCAGTTTTCTGTTGCTTATAACAGAATGCCTGAAACCGGGTAATATATAAGAAAATAAAATTTACTTTCTACCGTTTTGGAGGCTGAGAAGTTCAAAGTCCAAGGGGCACATCGGGTGAGGGCTTTCTTCTTGGTGGAGACTGTCTACAGGGTCCTGTGGCAACACAGGGAATCACATAGCAAGGGCCGAGCGAAAGTTTTTCTCCATGTTTCTTTCTTTCCTTAAAACCCCCAGTCTACTCCCTGATAACCCACTAATCCATGAGTGGATTAATCCATTCATGAGGCATAGTCCTCATGATCCAATCACCTCTTAAGGGCCCCGCCTTTCAAATAGCATATTGGGGATTAAGTTCCATCATGAGCTTTGGAGAAGATAAACTTCAAACCATAGCAACCCCTAATATAACTCTTTATATTCTTGGGCATCTGCACTGTCTTTTTTAGAACATAAGCACAGGAAACTCTTCTAGGTAAGTCACAACATCTGAATTTATTAATATGTACACACGTATATAAAACAACTATTTGTAAGTTAAAAACGCATTGTGGGGAAACATTTTCATGGATCACGATATATGTCCATATGATATAGCTAGTATTTCAGATGTTATTTTAACCACATGTAATTACCATCACGTGAGGCAAAACGCAGTAACAAGAACACTTTCACAGGAATGGCTCTGGCACAGTTATCTGAAACCTCACTGCAGAAGTTGCCGAGTGAGCATCAAAGAAAAGAGAACTTGTCCCGTTCTGTGGCTGTGTCTTACAGTCCACACATGCGATTATGCAATGATCTTCGGTTTGCTTTGGAAATTCATATATCATGATCCAGAAGTTCTGCTATTGGGAAGACCCTGCAGAACACCACGCCCCATACACTTCCGGCCTGGCCTCACTACAAGCTCCTCTTCCAGTTTCCAAATTTTGGTGTTTGTCTCTGTTCGTACTCCCGCTGGAAGAGCCCTGCAGGCCTGGTTCTGGTGCCCTACCTCACCAGCAAGACAGGACTGCTGTGCTGTGACAGGGAGCAGCAGGGACCTCAAGCAAGGACTGCACCCTTGCCGGCCCACTTCCATGGGCCTTATGAGAAGAGTGTGTTGATGTGCCCAGGGAGGTGCGCCCAGGAAATCTGCTGGATGTAGGCTTCTAGAGAGAACCGACCAGCATGTAAGGCCGGTCCATTCAATGGGCATACGTCATTATTATGTAGCTTTAAAGTGGAAGGTTTTTCATTTGCTTTGGTTAGAAATACATCCATATGTGTCCTCAAAATATACCACAACCAGCCAATTATAAATCTACCCCCTTGACAAGCATGAATTATAGATGGAACTCCTGAAAAGCTAGCTGCCGGACTGAAAGCTCCTACAATAAGTACTGGTTATGACCTCCGAAGTTATGCAAAATCCTTAGCAAGTTAAATATTCACTTCCCTGATGATGAGAAAACACAGACAATAACAATTATTAGAAAAAGTTAAAATCTTCATTTTGGATGAGTTAAGGTTGTTCAGTGCACACCTACTGCTATTGGCGGTGTTTATTTATGGCTAGCTTCATGCCAGGAAGGTGTGTTATAGGTGTCCTCTTCTTTGAGCTCCACAATCCTGGGAGGTGGACACTCTTATGATCTCCATTTCACAGATGTAGTGCACCCAAGGTCACCCAGGCAGTAGGTGACAAAGCCTAGATCCTGACTTCAGCTGCTGTATCACCCTTGGGAAAACAACAAAACTCCTACGGCACTTGTGCACACACACACACACNGCTGTATCACCCTTGGGAAAACAACAAAACTCCTACGGCACTTGTGCACACACACACACACACGTGTGCGCACACAAGCTGGTCAGCATTCTGGCAATTTGGTTTGCAAGCGTGGTTTGCAGAGCACATTACTTGGTGTCAGTTGGGGTTTTCAATTGCCACGACTCTTTCATTAATACTTTTCTAAAAAAGCTGTGGAATTACTATTAGTTTTCACTTTTGTTACTAGTTTTATTCATAGGCATCACTGTGTTATCATTTTATTTGCTGGGGTTTTTTTCTTTCCATAATGCTGCATAAACCGAACAGCCTGTGTCATATGCTGGAGAGCCTGGGTGTGACTTTGTAAGGGCGTCTCTCCCCACTCTGATGTCTTGAGACTTTTACATGGAGATCTCTTCCCTTCCAACTTGAAAAGTCTTTATGTGTAAGAGATCCAGTTTCAGTTGACCTTTGTCATGTTTTCTGAAGTCTTTTCAAGTTTAAAACTATCTTGGAGCATCTTTAAACTTTGAAGTTCCCATCAGGCAGGACTCTGGAGGAGTTAGGAAGCCCCTGGAGAGTGATTTCTGGAGCTATCCCACCTCCGAGGGAGTCAGCACAGCTGAGACGTCCCCTGGGGACCTCTTCAGTCCTCCCCTCGCTCCCGCACACTCACATGCATCATATGCTCACTCACACAGACGTGCACATGCTCACAAACACACTCAGACACACACACTCACAGATACCCTCACACACAGACACTCACACCCACACAGACATGCACAGTCATACAGTCGTTTAATGGGTATAGAATTTGTTTTGCAAGATGGAAACATTCTGGAGATCAGTTGTACAATATTGTGAATATCCTTAACACTATTGAATCGGACACTTAAAGATGGTTAAGAAGGCAAATTTTATGTTATGCATATTTTACCACAATTAAAAATAAAAATTAGAAAAAGAGACAGAGACATACGCTGTAGATAAGTAAGCGCATTCGTTAAATCTTTCCTTCCTAAGAAGAAAATAGCTTCCGTCCACATGTCCGCCTGCATGGCCCCGCCATGAGAGAGGCAGCCCAGCAATCCACCATCACCCCCTGGAAGGTAGGCACTGGGCATGAAAGGGCCGCGCCTAGGGGAGCAGAAGCAATGAAGAAACATCTGCCTCGGGAGCTGTCACGGGCGTGGAGTTACATCTCCCCTGAAAGAACAAGGAAAAGAGGCTGTCGGAGGAAGGGTCCTCTCTTGGACTCCAAACCCTTTTATGGTGGCAGCTGCCATGGCGCTTTCTAAATTCCTTGTGTAAGAGATCCAGTTTCAGTTGACCTTTGTCATGTTTTCTGAAGTCTTTTCAAGTTTAAAACTATCTTGGAGCATCTTTAAACTTTGAAGTTCCCATCAGGCAGGACTCTGGAGGAGTTAGGAAGCCCCTGGAGAGTGATTTCTGGAGCTATCCCACCTCCAAGGGAGTCAGCACAGCTGAGACGTCCCTGGGGACCTCTTCAGTCCTCCCCTCGCTCCCGCACACTCACATGCATCATATGCTCACTCACACAGACGTGCACATGCTCACAAACACACTCAGACACACACACTCACAGATACCCTCACACACAGACACTCACACCCACACAGACATGCACAGTCATACAGTCGTTTAATGGGTATAGAATTTGTTTTGCAAGATGGAAACATTCTGGAGATCGGTTGTACAATATTGTGAATATCCTTAACACTATTGAATCGGACACTTAAAGATGGTTAAGATGGCAAATTTTATGTTATGCATATTTTACCACAATTAAAAATAAAAATTAGAAAAAGAGACAGAGACATACGCTGTAGATAAGTAAGCGCATTCGTTAAATCTTTCCTTCCTAAGAAGAAAATAGCTTCCGTCCACATGTCCGCCTGCATGGCCCCGCCATGAGAGAGGCAGCCCAGCAATCCACCATCACCCCCTGGAAGGTAGGCACTGGGCATGAAAGGGCCGCGCCTAGGGGAGCAGAAGCAATGAAGAAACATCTGCCTCGGGAGCTGTCACGGGCGTGGAGTTACATCTCCCCTGAAAGAACAAGGAAAAGAGGCTGTCGGAGGAAGGGTCCTCTCTTGGACTCCAAACCCTTTTATGGTGGCAGCTGCCATGGCGCTTTCTAAATTCCTTCTTGGGGCTTGAAATGTCATTTTCAGACTTTGCAAAAACTCCCCTGAGGCTTCTTTAAAGACATGAATGGATACAGCAGGCCGCATGCTTTCACCAACCACCTGCTCACGACTGTGGCTGGCACATGATTGTAAACTTTTCACCCAGCCTCCCTCCCTTTCTCTCCTCCTTCTGGAGTGGAAAGTTTCCCCCAACTCCTGCAGGATCAAGGGCACTGGAAGAGAAAGTCTCCACCAAGAGACAGACTTCGGACATTCATGTCAGAGGGTTTGGCATCTTCGTACCAGGCCAGTTGTTATTTATATCCACTCACCTCCCTCTGGAACTACGTCTATAACCAACAAAATGCAGGTCTTGTTCAGCTGGAAAAAACCAGCAGCATCCAGACATGACTGGGTTTTTTGTTTATTTGTTTCTTTGAGATGTGAAGTTTTGCATGTAAATCAAATAGAGTTTACTGGAAAATTTATTGCCTGAGTAAATGCAGTGTGCTTCCTGGGTATTGCCAAGTAGGAGAGAGATGACGGTTTTATCTGGAGAGAAGAGTGTCAATACCACAGAAACAGAAATTCAGAATGAAAGGTTTAAGGTAAGAGAACCTGGAACACCTCATCCCAAGATCTTCTGTTTACCCACAACTCGCAAAGGTTGCTACATAATTCTGACAGGAGCCGGCATCCCTAAGTGATGCATTTGGGCATTCTCACCGTGCCCCTTGGGGAGGCAATGAGGTGTAAATTGCAGCTTTCTTCAAGTTTCAGTCACCAGACCATTGGGGCACGACCCCTTCAGCTGCAGGAGAGTGAGAAGGTGTGTGCAGAGCTGGCACAGGTGGAGGGAATGCACATCTCCTGGGGGGCCAGGAAGATGAAAACAACACTGCATGGCCCTGGTGACCTTCCCATGGAGTTTGCTCTTGCTCCAGGCCATTGCTGATGTCTCCACTACATGCCTGCAAGGGAGAATGAGGGACTGGCCATACCATGCACCAGCCCCAGAGCCATTTGCCTGAGAGCCCCTCCCCACCCCTTCTTTACATAGAAGGGAAGGAGTGCAGAAAAGAGTTAACATAGCAAACCTGAAAGTGGCCTTAGAAAGGCCTGCTTGTAGGCATGGCTCCGGGCTAGTGTTTGGGAACTTGGACTTCAGGAGTCTTCCCACCGTTCCCTAACCAACCATGTGGCTCTGCCTAAACCGCACAAAAAGTGTGGTTCATGCTGAGCACCTGCTTTCCTTCTACGAGTCTGGAAATTGGGGATGTGCTAGGCAGAGGGTGTCTACGTGACCAGCCCCCAATAAACACCCTGGGTGCTGAGTCTCTATTGAACTTCCCTGACAGATGACATTACACACATGTTGTCACAAGTCATTGCTGAGGGAGCTGAGCACATCTTGTGTGACTTGACTGGGAGGGGACCCTTGGAAGCTTCTGCCTGGTTTCCTCTGGACTTTGCCCATGTGCCTTTTTCCATTGCTGACTTTGATTTGAACCTTTTCATGGTAATAAAGCACAGCCATGAGACTGGCCAAGTCTGGCGAGTTCTAGTAAACTACAGAACCTGGAGGGTGGTTAGAGGACACCTGACACAGTAGTGGCGGTGCTAACTTTGCAGAGGTGATGGCATTCATTGAAGTAAAGAAACCTGAGATGGAGCAGGTTCTACAGAACCTGGAGGGTGGTTAGAGGACACCTGACACAGTAGTGGCAGTGCTAACTTTGCAGAGGTGATGGCATTCATTGAAGTAAAGAAACCTGAGATGGAGCAGGTTTTCAGGGAAAATTATGTATCTCATTTTAGACATGATGAGTGGGAACTGCCACTGGGATGTGCCAAGCGACAAAAGCTGCTAAGGAGTTCCACAGGGGATTCTAAAGCTCTAGAAAAGATCATGGCTGGAGACCAAGACTTGGGAGGTGTCAGGATATAGATGGCAGTGAGCAACCCTGGGCATTGCTGAGATGATCGAAGGTAATGTGCTGCACTGGAGGAAGCCACAGAGGGTACAGTGTCCCAGAGGCCCAGAGAAAAGACCTCCAAAGAGAGGGCAGATGACAGAGTTCAATGTTTCCAAAGGTTACGTAAACGAGAACTGAATCCTGCCCTCTGGCTTGAGCACAGGCCATGGGCGACCTGGACCTACAGTGTCAGTAGAAAGATGGGGGTCCAAGCCAGATGGCAGAAGCTTAGTGGTGAAGGGGAGGGGTGAGAAGAACAGTAGCTGGGGCGACATGGGTTGAGGGAAGGTTTCTAAAAATACTGAAAAGACTCGAAATTGTGTAAATGCTGCTGGAAGCAGCTGCTAGAAAGGAGGAGCCTGAGGACCCAGGAGGAAGAGTGTCTGGAGGAAAGCCCTTCTAGAGAAGAAGGTGACATTGGAACGAGGTGAAGGGAACACAGAGCACTTAGCTGGAGAAGCAGGGGATGGAGGCGGGACCTTTCCACTTTAGTAACAGGCAGAAAAAGGAAAACGGTGGGTAAGGTGGCAGGCAAGGTCATAGACTTGGTAGCAGGAAATCGAGAGAATTTCTAACCAACGGCATCTTTTTTTCCTCTTTGTGAAACTGGAAGGTCAAGTGGCAGGGAGTATATTTGAAGACAGTATAGAAGGTTAGAAACAGCCGTGATTGAAAACAGGAGTATTTAGAGATACAAAGACACGGGAAAAAAAAGAAGGAAAATTTTAGGAAAAAAATTTTCTTCTTTCTCTCTAAGTTTTGAAGATAGACCAAAACGGTTTTCACTGGAAAAACAAAGCGTTATTTTCTAACTTGTGTGGCACCCTTTCTCTAGGGCTGGGCATTGCGTCCTGCAGGAAGTCTTGTGGTTAGGCAGTGGCTGTAGCTCCCTAGATGATTCAAAAATGCAGACCATGCCCCTCAGCCTTATTTGCACAGGAGGGACACTTTGCTCTTGCTTATGCATGGTCACGACCATCTGTGTGACATGTCTGTGGGAGGGTGGACCCTCCCTTCTTCCAAACTGCACCAGCCAACCCACGTGGCAAAAGCATTCCTTTGTGGAGGAAGACCCTTCCAGCTCTTCTGACCCAAGGGGAGGGGTGGGGACTGCCTGGCATTGCAGGGCCATTTGCCTGGTACTCCCACCAACCAAGGGAGCGGGGAGAGGCAAAAGTGGAGGTGGGGACGGCAAGGAGAAGCAGGGGTGGGAAACGGAGTCAGAGGGGAATGGGGGGCGGGAGGAGGAGGCGCCTGCCAGAATAACAGAGCAGGGTGGCAGATGTAAATGGAAAGTCCTGGAAGCTCCCCTGCTGCTCCAGCTGTCAAGAGGGGGAGGAGAAAACCCTGTGGGACAGGGAGGAGGGTGAAGGCTGTTAGGAAGTTATTTAAGAGCCAACTTTCTTGTCGTTCCTGCGTCGTTTAGAGGGAGTCCCCAAGACGCACAGAGCCAGCCCAGGCCGGGCAGGTCGGGAGGGCAGCGCGCAGGTAAGCACCGCCCGCAGCCCCGGGGCCCCGCTCCTGCACCTGCACCCGCTCCTGCACCTGCACCTGCACCTGCGCAGCCCGCGAGCCCGCAGCGGTGGCTCTGCCCGCCCGGAGGCCGCGCCCCCGTCCACCTCCAGCTTTTCGCCCCTAACCCCGCGCCCACCCAGCCCCCCTGCTGCGCGGCACTTCTCTCAGCGACTCCACCAAGCTCTTCCGAAGGCGCTGTTTGCTAAGAAAGCCACCAAATTGGGAATGGGGCAGTAAAGGGTGCTCGCCCCAGGACAGGCCCCTTTTTCTCAGGGGAGCAGACTTGAAAGCCTGGACACAGAAGGTTGGAGGGGGGTAGGGCCAGGAAGACATTGGCTTGGCTGGAAGCACTGGCCTGGCTCCCGATGGGCGCATGGCTGCCCCATCCCAGTACGAGCTGAACTTGGGCCGGCCCGGAGGGGTGCGGTGTCCTGCCCCCGCCTTGACCTGTCTGCTGCCCCGAGCTCCCCAGCTCTCCGCATCGGGGACTCTCTCTCCCAGCAGACTGCCCTGCTGTGTGCACTGTTCTCCAAACCCTAGACCCCCCGGCCCACCCTGACTGCTTTTTCCTACATTCTCTCCGTCATTAACCTTTCCTCTCCCACCTCCCTCTCTCCCTGCCTCAGCTCACCACAGACTGTCTGTAAATATATTGATAGATATTTATGGATACCTAGTTAGTCCTTATCCTTCCAAACACTCCTATCTCCTTCCAAGACCAAATTCCTTAGGAAGCGGTTCTCGTGTGCCCGGCCACCATGCCATGGCTCCACATGTTTCTGGAACAGTCTACTCCAGTTACCTCTATCATGGCAACTCATCATCTCTTGAGGGTGTGCCTTGTTTTTGAAAACAGTCAGGTTGCCCAGAGTCATAACTAAGTAATCCAGGTGGTCAAGAAGGGAACTTCATTTGGTCTAGAAAAAAGGGCCCCTTCATTTGGTCGGTTGGCCAACAAGTATTTATTAGGCGCTGACGGTAAAGTGTGTGCTGTTTAAACTGGCTCTTTGCCTGCACAAACCCCAAAGGAAAGGACAGCAAGTTTGGAGTAGGAGCTGCTGACTGGTAAGTTTACCGAACAGTCTGTTTATAGCACTACTTAAAAATGCAGCGGGCCCTCCTCCTACCTGTCCTCTTCCTCTCCTCATCTTCCTCCATGTGCTCCTGTTTTCAGAGCAGCTCTCACCTGCCCCCATCCAGCGAGGTTTACTCATGAATCTGTCGGGCTCCTCCCTAACCCCACTACACCTTAAGCTCTCGGGGTGGGATGCTGTTTTGTCCTCCAATGTAGCCCAAGTACCTAGATTGCAGCCTGGCACACAGTAGGCCCTCAGTAAGTACTGGTTGAATTAAATTGCAAATGTGAATGCTTTGGAGGACAACACTTAAGTGGACGTGGCTGTATATGTTTATTTTTAAAAGTGACTCAGTCCTCATAAGTCTCTATGCAATGGGTATAGGTACATGCCCACGACAGTAAATGTTCCTTACGAAGATGTTGCCTTCAGAGACATTGGGGGGACAACATCCAAAATCTTCTACATTTTTCAAAATCATTTAAATTTTTCCATGTCTTCAAAAAAGCCCCCTTTCTTCTGCTTTTCATATGTTTTGACAAACATGAAATCTCCCTGAGATACTGGGGCACTGTATCCATCCTTGGACTAATCTCTGTTGCCGCTTCTCAGTTCTTATTTATGCACAACTCAGAATGTGTCGCTCGAGGGCTATCACATGCAGATGTGTCTGTTTCTCCATTTTTGAATCTTTGTCTCGAATGTAACTCACTTCACATTCCTTTTCCATTGTCTCCCACTCCCTCCGCCCCCTGCCCCCCACCCAAGGAACTTGCAAAGCTGAGAATGTCGGAGACCCCCAGGACCACCTTTGGAGGCAGGAGAGCAGTCCCACCCAACAACTCCAATGCAGGAGAAGATGACCTCCCCACTGAGGAGCTGCAGGGCCTGGTGCCCCGGGGTGTCAGCCTGCAAGGTAGGAGCCCTACGCCCACCACCACCAGGGCCAGGCACAGCCGGGCCCTGCCCCCTGTGTCTGCACTGAGCTCTCTCAAAAGGATGCCCACTGCCAGTCTCCAGTTGTAAAGAAAGAACTCCAAAACCCTTGTTTTGAGCAGTAAAAGCACTAGAGATTCAGATCCTCGTCCCTGTTCTGCCACTTACTGACCTTGTAACCTCACGGAAGTCAATTTCTTTTTCTACATCTCAGGAATCTCCTCTGTAAAACAAGTGTTCAGGATTAGTTGAGGCCTCTTGCAGCCTATGCTTTTGAGAATTTTCTCTAGCTGGAAGAGAAGTCAATTTCTTTTTCTACATCTCAGGAATCTCCTCTGTAAAACAAATGTTCAGGATTAGTTGAGGCCTCTTGCAGCCTATGCTTTTGAGAATTTTCTCTAGCTGGAAGATTCCACTTCCAAAATATTGTGGCTGTTTTGATTGTCTGGCTTGCACCTCCTCCCTCCCTCCATTGCTGTGAATTTCAGAGCTGGCGAGAGGTGCTAGACTCTGACAGTAATAGAGATGGAGGCCTCTATTTATCTCCAGCGCAGCCTGCAGAGCAGGCGAGGCCAGCTGCTTCCCTGCCTCTTGCCTCGGCCCGATCCTGAGGGACCTGCTCTGGGTGCAACAGCTAGCAGCTGACCTCCTCCCAGCCCTGTCAGCTGTGACAAGGCCCAGGTTCCAATGCTGGTTTGATGATACAGACACCATTCCCTTGGGCCATGGCAGGGACGTTCAGACTCATGTCCCTGAATGGCATGAAGCAGGAAGCCCTTTCTGTCAATAGCATTCACGCATCAAACCCCAGTTTTGCTCCTGAGGGTGCTCTGTGCTGGGTTTCACCCAGGGAAGGGGTGGGGGGTATGGTGGAGGGTACACACCCATCTGCTGGCGTAGGTGAGCACAATCACTCTGTGGCTCTGTGGTTAATTCATCTCATCAGAAGGGACCACTGCTTTATAGCCCCAGATTGTGGCAGCCCTCCTGGTAGCAAAGGGAAAGCAGAGTACTGATTACTAACAACTCCAGCAAGTCAAAGAACTGCTCAGACGTTTTGGATGGGTATGATTGTGTTACTGTCACATCTAGACGATTTATATGCAATTGTGAAAATAGAGAAGCATCCAATAGCATCCATCAGGCACCATCCAAGTTTGGAGGGGGTGCGGCTCACAGAACAAAAGGACATTTGCAGTTGAGTTCTGAACTCTCCCAGCCGGGTGCCACCCTTTCTAAACCCCACCATTACAGCCACAGAACTGAGTTGACAAGGACTTGCTAATCAGCTAATCTCGGACCCCATGTGATAGGTTAGGAAGTAGAGCAAGCATTATCAAGGCAAGCAGCTGCTTTTCAGTCCTTTACTGCCCAGTCTAGGAGTCCTTTTTTTAAGAATGCAAATAAAATTGGACAGCCTGCAGGCATCGAACTATCAAGCAAGTCACCTTGGTGTATTTGGTCTTCTAGCAAAATTCCCATCTGGTAGAGAAAATGCTCGGCCCCAGGAAAGGGGCGTAGGCCCTGGAAGAAGCGGGCAGTAACAACAGAAAGAGCAAGGGCACGGCCACCCTTGCCGGGAGCCGGGAGGAGAAACATGAACCTCCACGAAGGCAGTGAGGGGAGCAAAGAGCCCCCCGGTCCAGGAGACAGAAGACCCAGGTTCCTGTCCCATCTCTGCCACTTGCTCACTCTGGGATCCAGGGCAAGTCATGTGAGTGCCCTGAGCCTCAGTTTCCCCATCAGCAAAGTGGAAGCAATACCTACTTCACAGAATGTCACAAGCATCTAGTGAATAGTGCCTGTGATATTATCTGATCCACAGCACATGACTAATCAATGTTCACGGGTTTGGAATGTGCAAGGTCAGGAAAACCACTCCAGTGAATACTCATTTCTATAGGGAATATGTATAGACTGTAGTCCCTGTAAATCTTTAAATCTGAACAAAGCGCTGACAGTAAGACATTGAAACCACCAGAGAATTTGAGCTGGTAAGTCAATTAAGAAAAAATCTGGAATTTTCTGTGTATTTTTGGAAGCAGAGGCGGGTAGTAGCTTAACTGAATTATTCTGAAAAGTTAATCATTATTTACTCGGCAGTCATGTATGTCCACAAGCAAAGCAACACTCAAGGATACTCATCAGAAGCCCTGGCAAAGGAGTGTGAGTGTCCAGTGACTATTTGCAGATTGAAAAAAAAACAAAACAGTCAATAAAAAAACAGTCAATCACTTGCAAAATGAATGACTCATCAGCCCCAGCATCATTGTAATCTTATTATCAATAACAAGTTCCAGATTTACAAAACAGTCAATCACTTGCAAATTGAATGACTCATCAGCCCCAGCATCATTGTAATCTTATTATCAATAACAAGTTCCAGATTTAGTAAATATGCACTAACTTAATATTTCCCACACGGATAAGCTAAGGGCTGCATGCTGTGGGTATAGGGTCTCTGAACCCAGGAATCACAGCAGTAAGTCCCAGAGGAGGAGGGCAGGAAAAAATACAGCATACAAGCTGTCTGAACAAGGCGATCTGTCTCCTGATTATCTTTTACATTTCAGATTTCTGTTTAATTGTTCTAAAAGCAGATTCTTTGGCACTAAATATATCGAGTTCTCTCCAAGTCACCCCTGCTAAGGGACTAAACCTAGGAAGGCGTAGTCACTCATTTTTACAGTGCCATCCTTTTTCAGTTCATACAGTGGCCACTAGTGGCTTCCGAGAGGACTCATATGTCCCTGATCACCTGTCCGGCGAGGGCTTTGGCTCCAGGAACAGGAAACCCTGATCAAACGCTCTTCATTTTCTTTAGGGGCAGCTCCTTCCTTTAGCAAGCTGCTCTGGTGAGACCGACTGAGAGTGCAGGGAGGCAAGAACGGAAAAGGGGGAAAATGCCAGGTTTTTCGTTTTGGGTAGTCCTGCAGCAATAAGTCCTGACCATCAGTGCATATGATGCATGCAGTGTTACATACTGTGAGTGTGTATTCACCTTACGTCATGGCTTTGGTGAATATTTGGTTAAGAATTATTTTAGTAAAAATCTACATTTCAAATGTATAAACTCATATAAATTTCCTCCCATACATATGATATTTAAGAAAAATAGAAATATTTGAGATAATGATGCAACCCCAGAGGTTGAACCAGACAGTTGGCGGTGGTGTATGATGTCCTTGCATGTTTTTAGGCATCCTTAAGGTCACCCTTTGAACTCAATTGCAGCCTACAAATGTACTGTGACAACCTCTCCAAATTTGGATTTGCATCAGTTTCCAATAGACTGTTCTGCATGCTCAGTTGGTGTTTATGAAAAATTTATCTACAGCTTTTTGGGTTTAAAAGGTTATGTGTAGCNAAAAAAACAGTCAATCACTTGCAAAATGAATGACTCATCAGCCCCAGCATCATTGTAATCTTATTATCAATAACAAGTTCCAGATTTAGTAAATATGCACTAACTTAATATTTCCCACACGGATAAGCTAAGGGCTGCATGCTGTGGGTATAGGGTCTCTGAACCCAGGAATCACAGCAGTAAGTCCCAGAGGAGGAGGGCAGGAAAAAATACAGCATACAAGCTGTCTGAACAAGGCGATCTGTCTCCTGATTATCTTTTACATTTCAGATTTCTGTTTAATTGTTCTAAAAGCAGATTCTTTGGCACTAAATATATCGAGTTCTCTCCAAGTCACCCCTGCTAAGGGACTAAACCTAGGAAGGCGTAGTCACTCATTTTTACAGTGCCATCCTTTTTCAGTTCATACAGTGGCCACTAGTGGCTTCCGAGAGGACTCATATGTCCCTGATCACCTGTCCGGCGAGGGCTTTGGCTCCAGGAACAGGAAACCCTGATCAAACGCTCTTCATTTTCTTTAGGGGCAGCTCCTTCCTTTAGCAAGCTGCTCTGGTGAGACCGACTGAGAGTGCAGGGAGGCAAGAACGGAAAAGGGGGAAAATGCCAGGTTTTTCGTTTTGGGTAGTCCTGCAGCAATAAGTCCTGACCATCAGTGCATATGATGCATGCAGTGTTACATACTGTGAGTGTGTATTCACCTTACGTCATGGCTTTGGTGAATATTTGGTTAAGAATTATTTTAGTAAAAATCTACATTTCAAATGTATAAACTCATATAAATTTCCTCCCATACATATGATATTTAAGAAAAATAGAAATATTTGAGATAATGATGCAACCCCAGAGGTTGAACCAGACAGTTGGCGGTGGTGTATGATGTCCTTGCATGTTTTTAGGCATCCTTAAGGTCACCCTTTGAACTCAATTGCAGCCTACAAATGTACTGTGACAACCTCTCCAAATTTGGATTTGCATCAGTTTCCAATAGACTGTTCTGCATGCTCAGTTGGTGTTTATGAAAAATTTATCTACAGCTTTTTGGGTTTAAAAGGTTATGTGTAGCTAGAAATGTAATGTTCCAGAAGATGACCTTATATTCTTGAGCTTGTTTAACTCTATGTTGTTAACAGTAGGTGATCATTTGTAGCAGTAATTGGAATGCTTATTTGATAGGTCTAACGTCTTGAATTTAAGCTGGAAAGCAAGCCTGGCTGGCTCTGTAAAAATCAAATGTAGGTGGGATCTAGTAGTTTTCTGGGTAATGGGGTCCTATGCCTTTCTGAGACTCTTCTCCCTCCCAGCACCCCTCATCAGAGTTATATCGACCAATTAGCCAGCTATTGATCACCTTTCCCTTTGTGCAGAGTAAATTTCTCTGGATTCAAGGTTATTGAAAACATGAGAGAGGCATTACGATTGAAAATGCTTCTGTGTAGCACAAGTTCATCCTTTCATTCAGTTCACGGAAAAACATGCTGGTTGTCACCTATGTCTCAGAAGCTATTCCAGGGTCTCCCTGGGGACACAAAGATAGGTCAGTCCCTGGCCTTGAGCAACTCTCAGTGTAGAAGAAAAAAAAAAAACAAATAAAAGATCATTGCAATTCAGTATGATAAATACTGTAATGAAAATTTAAGCACATTTCCATGAAATAACAGGAAGAAATGTCCAGTGATGTGGTGGAGTGGGGAAGAGGGTGAAGAAGGCTTCATGATGAAAGGATATCTGAGCTGGGTGGGTCTTAGAGGATGAATAGATTTCCTGACAGACAGCACGTGGAAAGGCATTTCTAGCAGAGGGACTGGTATACGCCAAGTGGTAAGGAGTGACTGGAGAACAAAAGAGAGGAAACGAGCCTGGGAAGAGATGGCAGGGATCACACTGTCACAGCCTCGAAGACCTTACTGTCTATCCTGCAGATAAGGGGGGACTTACGAAGGATTCTAAATAGCAGAATTACACCATCAGAATTACATTTTATAATGATGATTCTAGTGGTAGGAGAAGATGGAGAGAAAAAGATACATTTGGAAGCCATCGAGATACTCCAGTCCAGAAGAGGGGTAGCTTAGAGGGATGTTAGCCCCTGGAGAAGGTATGAGTCTCATTTCTTTTGTTCTAGCTTCCTCTGAGCAGCTGAGCATTTCTTCAACATTTTAGCATACAGGACATCTCAATAGTAGCGGTTTAAAAAACAAGCTGCTTAAGAAATTTTTTAAATCATTCTAATTAATCATGCTTTAAAATTCTGATATTCAAAAAAAAAAAAAATGGAGAGAAAGCCCTTTCTCTCCTTGTTCTTTTCACAATAGACAGACCTAGTTCCTCCCGGATAGCATTTATGCCTATAGTTTAGTAATAATATTACCAAAGATTGCAGGGAGAATTCAGTTCACCAGGGAGTTCCTAGAATATGAACCTAAACATTTAACTTTTTTCAAGATTTCATCTGTGACAGGTATAATCATTCTCTGAAGAATATTCTTACAACCTAGGGAGAAAATAATCCATTTTTTTTCATATTAGGGAAAGAGTAAGAGGACAGAAAGACAGCTGGTTCCTGAGGAAAGATTTTTTTCTTTAGCAGTCGTCCGTTTTCCGATGTGTTTGGAATTAGGCTAAATTGTGTTAGGTAGACATTCTGAAAGCTGTCACTTTGAAAGAGTGAGTTGCCAAGTTTCTAGCTACAATATCTCTTAAAAAAAAAAAGTGGCTTACCAGTGAGCGACTCCATTTTGCCAGGAACTGGGCTTGGACAGAGAGAAGCACATTCATTTCCTGTTTGTAGCAAATCGAACCTGGACAAGGAGAAGGCTCTTCCAATCTGCTCTAGGTCTTCGTAAGCTGATAAACAAAGCAAAAATCAATATGCCAGCTTAATAAATGTTTGCTGAGTACCCAGTACATAGGAAGGTGCACTAATAGGAAAAATGGACACTAGAATGAACTAAGATATTTTTATATAAATGCCATATTTTCTGACACCCATTTGCAGAGTCCTTGCTATTATCAGGTGTTATAAGAACCAAATGCTTGGCTTGGTCTGTGGGTGACTGTCCAAGAGCAATAAATTAAATGTTACTTAATCAGTGGTATTTGGGACCCCACCTCTTTCCCCAATACTTGGGGCAACCCCTAGTAAATCCATTGACCTATTAAGAGATTATTAGTTTTGGAGACAGGGCAACCTGGCTGTCATTTCCTTCTCTTTCTAAAGAATAAGCCACGTGCCTATTAATCTTCCATATGACTTATACCTTTGACTGCAGTCTAGAAGAGTATTTCTTTAAACTCTTGACCTCTCAGTATAGCTTTTAATCTCAGCAAAGTTTTATTTTTTCATGAATTTTTAAATTATTTTAAGATGTACTTTTAAGAGATTATACAGGGACATTTTACTTATCACAACCCTAGCTTTTTCTCATGTAGAGTATCACTGTGATTTTCTATGATTTATTTTTCTTTCTTTCTGAAGGCGTTGACTTGCTTGAGTAATACTGCAATAGAAAATGAAAAGTTCACTTAGCAAAACTAACATTTTTGGAAACTCCATGCTTTCAAAAAGTAAATATTGTCAAAAGTATAACAATACAGACTACATTATTTTAAAACAAACATTATATATAGATATAGATACATTTGTTGGTTTTCACTATGAAAAGACTTAAACCCATAAGTTCTGGGGGGCTTTTGCTTAGGTTTTATATACTCAAAGGCATTCATTAGTTCATTAGCACCCTTTTCACTTACCAATTGTTATAAGCAGTATAAGCGGGCCGTGAAGACATGGCATTTTTATTCCATTGTGAAACAAAACTGCTGATCTGGAGACCTCATGCTACAAAACCTTACATCACCATCTTCAACAATATACACGATCCTGAAACTCACAACTTTTGAGAATAAAATTATCTGATAAATGACATTTAAAGAATTCCTACGGTTAATCCTATGGCAAATAGAATAATCCATTTAAAAATGAATAATCAACTACAAGCTCCAAATTCTCAGGTATAAGGTTTGTTCAAGTGAAAGGTGGCATATTTGCTATGGCATTTTTGCTCACTGTCCCAGGCACGGTGACAAAATGATTCAGACATGCCTAGTCCTCGAGGGATTTACAATCTCATGGGTGAAAATCACCTATAAAGATAATACAAAGGGGTTAATGATAATATACATTGTTTTAAAAAAAAAAAAAACAAATGTAGGGCCGGCCTGGTGGCGCACTGGATAAGTGCGCCGCTTGGGAAGCGCGGAGGCGCTCC
>NW_007727171.1:9886-17440 GCF_000696425.1 Galeopterus variegatus | reverse complement strand
ACTGAGGGTTGCAATCCGTTGCCGGACATGGAAAAAGACAAAAGACAAAAAAAAAAAAAAACAGAAATGTATTGTGAGGATTGAGAGGAGAAAAGGATTCCATTCACCTGTAGAAATTCAGCAGAGAAAAAGCAAGCCTGTCTGCTCACAAGAGAGGGAGTGTTGGAAGGCCACTTCTAACCAGCTTCCCAGGGGCGCTCTTTACCACGCTGACTTCTGTTGCTCAAAGCCCAGCCTTCCACCACGCCCTCGCAGATACCTGATTTCTTACCTCCTTGACTCCGAGGGCCTGTCCTCATGTTCAGTGACGTCATGGCTATTATCACTATCAGTTACTGAGCATTTGCTGTGTGCCAGGCCCTATGATAGAACATTTGGTGCATTCTCTCATTTAATCCCCAAACCAACTCTGTTCTGCAGATAAGGAAACTGAGGGGCAGGAAGTTTATGTAGCTCGTCCAGGGTCACAAAGATAGTAAGTAACAGAGTTGGGATTTGAATCCAGGTGGTCTGACTCCCGAGTCCACACTCTTATGCACCATGCTATGCTACCTCTCTTAGCGATAACAGTAACAATAAACATTTACTGAGAATTTACCAGGTGCCAGGCACTCTATGAGGTGGGTACTTTATTCCCATATTAAAAATAGGAAAACTAAGGCTCAGAGAGATTAAATAACTTTTATGAGGTCACACAATTAGTTAGTAGTGAAGCGTCTCACAAAGCATATTCTGCAAAATACTGATCTTCAAAGAGAAAACTTTCCATGGTCATTTAAGTTTGGCGAGTACTGCACCTGTGGGAGATTTGCAGTGCACGTCAGCATATTAAAGTCTTCCATAAATGCTGCAGTCAAGAATCCTGATCAACTTTGGTTAGGCCAGCATTTCCCAAAATGGTTTAACCACGGTGCTCTTTTTCTTCCAGTACCTGCCAATATCCCACAGAACTAGCACTGCACTATGTAACAAGGAACTAACTTGAATCAGACTCGCTGGACATTAAGCAGGTTCACTAGGCTAGTGTATAAAGCTGAAAAGCCAGGTTATCATTTGCATTGAGAACTAGAACCAATGAGAAATAGTACCAAAGAAATACTTGAGTCTCCCTCCCCCGGCTTTAGTTTTCCCTGTGGGTGGAGCTGCTTGGGAAGCCAAGGCATGAAGCTAATCTCCTCAGGGGCACACTGTCACGGGTGAGGGAGGGCATGTAGAGAGGAGGCCCACACTGGGAGTGCTCAGGGACCAGTGCCTTCACTCCCTGTGAGGGACTAGACTCACCGCCACCCCCACCCAGAACGTCATAACATCTCCCACCTGGTCTTGCAGCCTCCAGCACCGCCACCATCCAACCCCTTTGCTACTATCAGCAGAAGCGGTTTAAATTTATATATATATATAATCCTGATCGTGTCAGCTGTTGTTTCAGCTTCTTCACTGGATCCTCAATGCTATTAAAGTCCAGATTCCTTTCCGTGGTCTGCAAGGCTTGCATGAGTGGACTCTTGCGGTGCCCACAGCTACCTTCCAGCCACCTGGTCATCTTTCAATTTCTTATGCCACCACATGCTCTCTTGCCTTGGCCTGCAGGTGTCCTCCTCTCTGCCTGAGGTGATCTTCCCCACCTCCCTTTCCACATGGACAGCAGGCTCTTCTCTCTGGACCACTGCATATACCTCACTTCCTTCAGAAAACTTTCTTGATCCCTGCTAATCTGGATCAGGGGCTCTTCCCAGATACCCTCCACCCATGCCCTATAATTCCTTTACCTGCATACTTCTTATGCTGTATCATAATTATCTATTCACTTTTTAGTGTCTACCACTGTGTGTTTACTTAGCCTGTAGTTAGTAGGAGGTTAAGCCTAATCAACATTTATATCCATGTCTTGGATGGCAACATAAAATAGCACACTTACAAAATTCCTGCAGGATGGGAAGCCAGGAGAAATATTAAATATACTGAATGCACACTTAAGGTCTAAAATTATCTTAGGAGTATGGAACAGTAAACCAAATTCAATAAAAATAAATTTAACATGAATATACACAAGACCTTAAAAACAAGATAAAAAGAAGAAAACAATTGCATAAAGAGTTATGGCCAAATAGCAACATGAGAGTGACTTGGAGGGATCTGAATTGGATTTTAATCTGCAATTGGTAGAAATGACATTAGAATGTATTTTTAAGGGACTTGCTTCACAAGATGCTTAATATAAATCAACAGGAAGGTAAGAGTATCCAAGAAACTAATGATATCATAAGCTGAAATAATAGAAATATACTATTTATTTTGAAAGATGTAATGGTCTCTCTCTCTTATTTTATTGGATAAACCACAGCCACAGTAATGTACTCAATTCTGGGGAAAACACTTCAAAAGAGAAATTGTCAAAATGGAATATATTCCCAAACAGAGTGATGGGTAAAAGTTCTGGAAATAATTCCTTAGAGAATATTCAACTCAGAGGAAATCTAAGAGCAGTCTTTAAATACCTAAGGAGTGCCAGATGAAATGAATAGAGGACTTATTCTATATTTATCCTGAAGTCAAAACCAGGATTCATGCTTAGAATCATTATGAGGAAACAGATGTCTGTTCATTTTAAGAGGATTTTTCAAATAATTGGAGCTGTTTAAAATCGGACTTTTTGCCCTGTGAGATAGTGAGCTCCCTGTTAGACCGAGGCTAGAAGCCCAAGTACTGGGGCTTTCATGCAAATGTTCCACGCAGTAGATAGCAGTTCTACCAGACGGTTCAGAAGGTGCCTTTGCCCTTGAGATTCTGTGAGGCTATAATATCAGTATATTCCTTCTATTGATGCTGATGAATGGAGAACTGATTAACCCTGTTTCTGAAGACTTAAATTTTTAGCTATTTTTTAAAAAACATTGTGAAAAGGTACTGTGTTAAGAAAGAGGAACAGATGCATTGATTACCAAGGTCCTTTTCAACTGGGACATTTATGATTCTCTAGCTTTTTCCTCAGCTAGTTTAACACTGGGGATTGTGACCTCAATAAGGCCATAGAACCGAGGAGGGAGGCAGCTTGCAAGAGAGAGGTCCAGAGAATTAAACATCTCCAGCCCACAGCATAATGGAAAGAAAGTGCCCTTCAGAGGGACATGTACTACAGCAGGGTTCTAAGATGAGGTGACAGTAAAACTGCATCGTGCACCATCTGCTTGCTGTACCGTTGCCGTCAGAATAGCCCACGGAGCCCCCCACCACATAAAACAGCTCTGTCAGAGGTCATACTCCATGAGCCACAAGTAAGCCTGTGACCCCACTATGTGCCAGGCACAGTGCCAGGTGATCTCATTGAATCCTTCTGGAAGTTCTCCAGGTAGCAGCATCTTCATTTTAAAGGGGAGAAAATTCAGATTCTGAGAGGTAAACAACCTTACCTAAATAATTTGGAGACCTGAGATTTGAATTCAGGATTGCCTGAACTTTGAATTTGTCTCAGCATCTCAGAGACTCCTAGACATTAGAACTGGAGAGGATTTTAAAGAGCTCCACTTCAAGGGGTGGGGGGGCTTTTGACCCTTCCTGAGTTAAAGGAGAATTTTGGATTGATGGCCAACTTTTCCTTAGAACATCTATTTGAGGCTTTGTCAGATCTGGTCCCTCTCATTTGAGAGATAAGAATATTAAGTGGCTATTCCCTGCTGATTCCTACTTGGTCCCATAGCAAGGCAGCAGTCATGACAGGAAGCACCTAATGCCATAAAAACCAGCCCGAGACTGAGAACCCGCGGACTTGAACTCGGGTCCTAGCTTCTCTGCATCTAGAGCTCTCGTATAGGCATCTCCCTACCCCACAGTGAGTGCTGTGTGCTGTGAAATGAGATCATAGGTGGAAGAAGCTTTTAAAAGCTCTCTTCAAAAGCAAGAACGTCACAAGCGGCTGACTCTCACATCTGCTGACCCCGTACAGAGGTTCATTCAACAGACCTTGCTACCTTCCTTCTTCAGAAAAAAAAAAATCTTGTTTTTTAAGTTTGCATTTAAACAAAAGTTCCTTAATGTTTCCTTCGATCGTTTTCTTTGTGTGCAGACTTCCTGAATGTCACGAATGTGCACCTGTTCAAGGACAGATGGGACACCAACAAGGTGGATCACCACACTGACAAGTACGAAAACAACAAGCTGATTGTACGTAGAGGGCAGACTTTCTACATCCAGATTGACTTCAACCGTCCGTATGACCCCAGAAGGGATCTCTTCAGGGTGGAATATGTCATTGGTGAGTGCCACGTGCAAGCCCTAGTCATGGTCCCACGGGTCGCAGTGAGTGAGGGGTGGGAATAGGTGCCATTGCGTTGTTCCTTGCATCTCACTTTAACAATGGCTGGAGCTGGGATCACATCAACACTCAGATCACCCTGTACTCTAAGATGTCTATCCAGGTGAAAACCTGGTCTAAATAAAAGTACAATTGGTACAAAATGTTAGTTAACTCAGTTTTTTTTTTCCCCAAAACAAATGGTTTTGGCATCTTATAGTTGTGAGTTTTAATTTTTCACCATGATTTCATGCTAAAATCACATGCTGAAAATATTTTGATCTCACATGCCAAAAATATTTGCAAATCTTAGCATACGGTCTCCATATATGCATTTCTCGAAGTTTGTTCTGCTCTAATGTAGGCCCCTGGGATGGCCTGAAAAATAGGTGGCCCAGTAGGGTTCACTGAGCACTTTGTACTCTAATCTCCTCTTGAAGACGGACAGTGCACATTAGCTTCAAACGTTTTGATAAGTATCATTTAGCTTTGTTTGGTCTGATGCTTCTCAAATTAATTTGATCATGAGACCCTTTTAATAAGTTACCACTATTAATATTTGACACATTTTGGTAAATTTATCTCTTGGAATTTACAAGAATATCAAGGAAACATATACACAGAAAATTAAGAGTGACTCGATATGAGGAAATCTCTCCATATAATCCTATACACAAACTAAAAAAAAAAAAAAGAGCAATCAAATCAGTAGCTGCTGAGAGGGACATAATGAAATTCAGCAGCCATTTTTAGAAAAAGAATTGAAGTAAAACAAAAGTAGAAGAAAATTCCTCAAACATAATAAAAATAGTTTACCCACAACAACAGCTTTTGATTTCCTAAGTGGAAAAAAGTTAACAAATTTAAGTATAATCAAAAATTAGACAGAAATGCCTGCTCTCACCATTTTTCTTAAAGAGCATTACTTTAAAATTTTAGCAAATGAACAATATAGGAGTAATACCTGCTATAATCACTGGAAAAATAAGAGAAATGTTTGTTTTGCTAAAACCATGATTGTGTGACTCTGGGAGTTAGGTGGGAGGTGTCAATGACTTGGAGGGGGTGGGTGTGGCTGAAAAGTGAGCCTGGGAGTCTGCAGGGCCTTCTCTCTCCACCTGTGAGCCTGCAGCCATGACAAATCAAGAAAAGCATGGAGCAGAGCTTTAATTACCAGTTTTGCTAACCCTAAGCTGGAGCTGTAAAGGTTTGGGAACAGCTCGTGGTGTTAATTTGCAGTTACTTTAACATGGACCCCTACTTCTTTGATGCTAAGTTGAGGGAGACGTTCTCAGCTTTATTGCTTACAGTTGTCCCCTTCAGAGGTACCCTACCTGCTGAGCACTCAGAAGTGACAACAGGGTCTGTGACTAAGTTTCTTTCTCCCTGGAGTCCAATCACAGGAGCCCGAGGGTGTTGAGGCTGGTGCTTTGGAGACTGTTTTGAGCTTTTCCTCAGTCCCACACTGACCCCACAGTTTCAGGCTTCATATTTCTGGTTACAGCAGAAAGAAGAGGGAAGGGTGGCATCAGAAACACCTGCACCTGTGTCAGGGAAAAAAAACCTTCCCAGGGGCCAGCCCGGTGGCGCACTGCTATAGTGCGCCACTTGGGAAGCGCAGCGGCGCTCCCGCCTAGGGTTCGGATCCCACATACAGACCAGTTCCCGCTCACTGGCTGAGTGAGGCGCGGGAGCAGCACCGAGGGTTGCGATACCGTTGCCGGTCCCGGTCCGGTACGGGTGTGACACTGAGGGTTGCGATCCGTTGCCGGACACGGAAAAAGACAAAAAAAAAAAAAAAAAAAACCTTCCCAGGACCTCCCAGCAAACCATTCAAGTCTACTTTGCTACCCTTATCTGTAAAGGGATGTGTGAAAGTGTTCCCTTTTTCCAGTCTCTTCAGAGGAAAGTGACAAAAGGGAGCTAAGGATAGTGCCGGTAGACCACCAGTAATGTGTGCTGGACATCCCTCCTGTGTTGCCATCCTGTCAGTATAAAAGCACAGCCCTTCACAGTGGTGGCATTGAGGTGCGTCATTTATGGGTAGTCACTGCATGCCCAAGCATTTCCAGGATGGGGTCAATGGCACATATTCTGCATCATTAACCCCACAAAACATCAAGATATCATCAGCCACACTTCAATACTTTTAGAGTACCATTTATCGAAAGCCGACCGGGATGTCAGATTCTGACATGCTGTAAGGATGGGAGTGACGTGGACACTGGAGTGGCATGGCTGAGGTCCTCTGAGGGTGCTGAGAAAGGCGTGAGGGAGAATGTGAATGTGTTAGGTAGAGAGATATGAAACCGAGCACTAGGCCTGATGACCTTAAGTTGTTCAAAGACGAAGGAGGTGAGCAGGTGCTGTGGGAGCTTAGGGGACAAAGAACCGTTCTTACATCTGAAAGCATCACCCGAACCCTCTAAGACTGTGTCTCCACATGAAGTTTTGTTTCAGAAGGTCCAGATAAAATCACCGTACTGATGTGCGATTTTCACGTACATCACAGTCTCTCTGTTGATAAATTTCTTGCCCCAAATTATGCAGCTGGTAGAGTGTAAAGAAATACTTCTTTGCCTATGTTCTTTCTACTGTCTTATGCTGCATTTTGCTGAAAATAGGCTGCCTGTTCCATCATTTTGAAGCAGCATTTATATAGGATGTCATTTCAGATTTTTGCTCCTGTGGGTTTCTGCACTAAGGATCAACATGTTCATTTTTAAGTGTCTCTGTGAAGTGACTAATAATGGCATCTAAGAAACTAGGGCAGTATTTCCCAGAGTGCGTTCTCTATGAACACCTCTTATATGAGGTGCTCCTTGGGAGAAAAAAAAAGGTGTTGTGGTCAAACACATTTGTATCATACTGCATTTTGTGTCTCTTTTCAGAGAGTCCCAACGCACATTAGTATATTAAAGGCTCTGAGTAGGCACGCAGTCAAAAAATGAATCTTCTTTAGTCCTTTCCCAAAATTGTTTTACTACAAACACTACCCTGCCACATTTTTATTTTTGTAGTAGCCTTTAATAAGATTCAGGATTCACACTAGGAAATGCTGAACTACAGCTGCGTATTACCTTTCTTTGGTAGAAGACCGCAGAGGGGATGATGGAACTTGAGTGGATTTGTAGTCTACGAGTTATAGTAACTTAATGTCATATCCACTTTTTCTTTCTGACACAAGATTTTGTTGCAACATTAAAATAACTCTATTAATTTGGCATTTCATATTCAGGAACTATTCAAAAATGTTTTTTTTT
>NW_007727171.1:4492-8789 GCF_000696425.1 Galeopterus variegatus | reverse complement strand
CTTCTGGGTATATATCCAAAGAAATTAAAGCTGGTAGGTTGAAGAGATGTCTGCCCTCCCATGTTCATGGCAGCGTTATTCACAATTGCCAAGATACGGAAGCAACCTAAGTGCCCATCAATGGGCACTTATATATAAGTGCCAAGATACGGAAGCAACCTAAGTGCCCATCAATGGGCACTTATATATAAGTGCCAAGATACGGAAGCAACCTAAGTGCCCATCAATGGGCACGTAATATATAGAGACAATGAAATGTTCTACAGCCCTAATAAAAAAGGAAATTCTGTCATTTGCAACAACATAGATGGATTTGGAGGACATTTTATTAAGTGAAATAAGCTAGGCACAAAAAGACAAATACTGTATGTTTTCACTGATATGTGGAATCTTAAAACAGTTGATCTCAGGAACAGAGAGTAGAAAGGTGGTTGCCAGAGATGGAGGGGAGGGATGAGGGCAGAAGGGCAGATGTCAAAGGGTACTACGAAGCTTCAGTCAGACTGGAGGAGTAAGTTTTGGTGATCTATTGCACTGCTTGGTGACCACAGTTAACGGCAATGTATTGCTTATTTCAAAATTGCTAAAAGAATAGATTTTTAACATTCTCACCACAAAAAAAAAAGTTGGTGATATGATCGATATATTAATTAGTTGGATTGAATCTTTCTACAATGTATACATAGATTGAAACATCACATTGTACCCCATAAATAAACACAATTATTTGTTGATTAAAAATAAAGATACAAAAAAGAGAGAGAAAAAAAAGAAAACACTTTCTAAAGGCAGGTAGGAGGCCACTGCCCTCGTGTCTTTTCTCTCCTGGTGGGAAAGACAACAATCACTGAGACTCCAGACAAACATACACAGTATCCTTGTGACATTCACACTGGCAGCTTAATTAGTCACGTAGGAGCCCTGGCAACCCACAGGCCAAGTTCGGCCTGGAGTCATTTGCCCACAGGTCTAGTGGAAGTGAAGGAGGAGGGATTGCCATCCAAATTCCAATGCAAGAGACCTGACTGTGCCTCCTTACCCTGCCTTGTGACCCGCACCCCGTCCTGCAGAGCTTGAGTTTCTAAGCCACGCTCGGGGTCCTCAGGGTCCTATATCCAAATTCCAATGCAAGAGACCTGACTGTGCCTCCTTACCCTGCCTTGTGACCCGCACCCTGTCCTGCAGAGCTTGAGTTTCTAAGCCACACTCGGGGTCCTCAGGGTCCTATAGTCACCTGCGTGTTTCATAACATCCAGTGTGCTGCATGGAGCTCTTGTAAAGGGCCATGGCACTGGCAAGAGGACTCTCACACACTGCCTGGCCTCCTCCCCTCTCTATTCTATTCCCTTAATGTGCCTCACCCTTGCTCCTCTGTTTCTCTGTCTTCACGCTGGTGTCTTAAAATGACCTCTTTCACTTATGAGGATGCATAAGCCTGCCTCATGAGCACCCACATAATTGAAGCTGCACTCTCTCCAGAGGTCGTGATCTGAACTCAGGGACGATGCCATGTGGCCATTCCCTGGCTTTTCCACATAAATTCTAAGACTTTCTTGCAGTACATGAAGGAAGGGGTGGAAAAGGTGGGGGGAAATAATTAACTAAACCTCGTGTGCCCACCGTTCTCCCTTGCTCTTAAGTCTGTAATCTGAAAAGAGAGACAGCATGCACATGGGATTAAAGCCCATGGAAGAAAGCATACGAGAGGACTGATTATCATCCTCTGTGCCGCTAGACACTCCCTGAACATGTTGTAAGGACTGATGAGGGTATAAGGTGAAGCTCTTTGAACTGCGTAGTGATAGTCGCTTACTAATAAGATGACCCAATTACCAGCCTTGTTTTGAATATTGCAACTGTATAGGAAAGCTAAATCTTTATGGTACTCCTGAAAGAAGTACAACCTTCATAAACTGCTAGTATAACAGCAGCCAGGTTAGACAGGCGTGAGAAAACCATAAGATAAGCCAAAAATAGCTGTGCCTCTTTTGCTTTCCTCTTCACTTTCTCTTTCTTCAGCCCTTTTTCTGATCTTTTCTTTTCTGTAATTTCTATTACTCTCCATCTGGCTCTTTCTCTCTTGCGCACAAGCAGACACTGTCCCGTGGATGAATGTCTAAATATTTACCCATTAGTTAGGGGAGTAATGGGAGTTACCCTCGGGAGGTGGGTATACAATGTTTGTGTCTGTCCATGAGTCTTTCTATAGCCTGCAGGAAGCTGGAGTGCGATGCTCTGAATGACCCCAGTGACTTCGTCTCTGGCTAAAGCCTAGCATGGGCATCTGCATGCTGGCTGCTCGTGAAGTCTTGCTGTGGCTTCTTTAGTTTCTCTGTCTACTTCCTTTCCATTTCTGCTTAAGAGCCTTTGTAACATCTCATGTCATGTCTGGCACCGTGAATTTCTGATGCGTAAACCTCTGCTGTGCCTGGCACTTTGTGACAACCCATGGGGGGTGCGGGGTTAAGAGGAATTTAAGATACCATCCCTGTGGTTAAAGAGTTTAGTATGGCTGGGGTGAGAATGCCACAAACAGTGAACACAACCATGTAGTATGTAGTCGAGTTCTAAACTGATACAGTTCTCTACCAGGAGTGTGTGATGCGGGCAGGTAGGAGTTACTCCGAGCAGTCAGGAAGGAGAGAGTAAGCTAGAGTTGAAGGGTAAATTCTCAGGACAAGACAGGCAAGTCTTGACATAGATCTCGAGGAATTGGGAGTATTCCAAGAAGGATAGCCCTCCAGGATGGGCGGAGGACATTCTTGGAAGTGCAAGAGCTTATTCTACTGATGCACACGTGCTTGTAGTGAAAAAGAAACCCTTCACTGGAGCATGTTTCCAGGCTGTTTGGGGTCAGGGCACCATGCACTCTCGAGGCTCTGGGGGTTGCATGGAGCCTGCAGAGGCAGGAAAGGCCATCCTGGCGGCCTGGCAGGAACGTGCCCCCTAATGGAATCAGCCTGAAGTTACTGCTTGCTTAGTGCTGTGGGGTAGACACCAGCCTTGCTCTTCTGAAGCAATTAACTTCACCAGAGAGAGACAAAAACAATGTCTCTAGGACTAAAGTGATGAAAATGAAGTAGTGGAGACAGCTGGAGTGGCATTTTTCATCAAACAAGTTTTTATTTGTGCAACATATTTCTAAGTGATGGAAAACGACACACTGTCTCCACTGCTTCATTTCCATCATTTCAATCTTTTCTAACTTTCATATTTGTGAAACAAATTGCTTTAAACGTGTCAAAGACACTTGAGTGGAATGTTAGCCAAATTTTAAAAATAGAGATGATTCATAAAGACAGCACTCGTGTTTATAGCCATCAAGATAAAATTTCAGGAAAAAAAAATCACAGTCCTGATTATTTAGGGCATAAGCATAAGGTAATCATCTTCAGAAGTTAGAAAGAAATCTCGTTTTGCTCTCTGCCTCATTGCCCCTAGATTTATATGGCGTAGTAACCCTGGCCTGGTGCGTGCTCAGTCATCCTGTTTCAGTGATTTACTAAGTCACCACTTCCATCCTGATTTCTCCAGTCTCTGCACTCCATTTGCATTGTTATGCAAGGGGTTCAGCATCTCATTGACTTTCTGCTCCTCACTGGCTAGTCCTATACAATCACAGTGGTCCCGTGGTATGCGTGGGGGACTGGTGCCAGGACCCCATACCAAAATCTTCAGATGCTCAAGTCCCTGATATAAAATGGCATAGTATTTGCACAGAACCTACACACATCCTCCCGTGGACTTTAAGTCATCCCTAGATTACTTATAATACCTAATACAATGTATACACTATGGAAATAGTTGTTATGCTGTATTTTTTATTTGTATCTTTTTTATTGTTGTATCAAGTTTTATGTAGGTTTGTTTTTGTTTAATATTTTTGATCCGTGATTGATCGGATCTGTGGATCAGAACCTGCAGATACAGAGGGCCGACTCTATTCTCTTACAGCTGATGTTTCTTGAGGAAAAAGGCTGCTTCCTGCCCCTTGTTAGGGATAGGACATTGCAACCTGTATAGGGCAACCCGGAGGATATTCCTTTAACATATATTTTTGAAGAATTGATATTAATGCTCCAAACAGGGAAAATTTTAAAAAATGTTATTCATCTTAAGAAACTTAAAGATCTACATCACTAATGGTAAAAACAAAAATGAAAAACAAAAATAAAAGGAGGACATGGATATACAGGATAATTGTAATCTACAAACGGTTGGTACACATATCATTTTGTTGTTGTTTAAAAAGCTTTTTAAGGGCCGAGCCGGTGGCTCACTCAGGAGAGTGCAGCGC
>NW_007727171.1:0-2818 GCF_000696425.1 Galeopterus variegatus | reverse complement strand
TTTTCTGCTCCATTATAATATTATGGGACCACCTTGTAGGCAGCACATGAATGTCATTTTGTAAAATGCCTATCAGTTTGGGTTCATCTGATGTTTTCTTATGATTAAAATCAGGTGACATATCTTCCACAAGAATATCACAGAAGTGATTCTGTGTTCTTCTCAGTGCATCCTAATTATGTGGTTGCACATAAGTTTTTACAGATCTCATGATTGATGACGTTAACCTTGATCACTGGATTAAGGTGGTGTCAAAATTGGGTACCCCAGGAAGTTGACCTTGAAATTAACATTCAATAATGTGATTAGGGAGTGCTCTTGGGATCAGCTCCTATGGAAGGAAGCTGTATTGGGCAGAGAGAGAAGTCGGACTGTGATGCAGTCACAAGGGTCTCAGCTGATCCCACGTGGAACTATGGAGCTAGGAGGCTCTTCAGAGTTCTCCTGAGGTGGGGCAAGGGGACTGGCTTTGCACCTCCCTGCCAATCAGTCATTGCACGTGAGCTGTTTCTGGAATGAGGTGTGACCCTGAATGAGGCTGTTTTCTTCTTCAGCTAAGGCAATTCCCAAGGAGTGCTGACCTGCCGAGGTCCCCTTTCTGACACCCCTCCCAGCAGCTGGGGATGAGTCTGTGTGTCATTCCTGAAGGCGGCTCTGGGCAGCACATCATGGAGCCTAACGCAGGTGTCTATTGGGATTATCCACTGCAAGGTTACTCTTTGTTACCTTTGTAGCTAATAAGTACTTTACAGGAAAGTACCTTAAGATTATGAAATTATCCCATTCATCAGCACCGCACTCTCCCGAGTGAGCCACGGGCTGGCCTGAAATTATCCCATTCATTATCAAAATTTGTATTGATGGAATGATTGATTGATATTAATATAAATTTCCGATTTTCTCTTTCAATTCAATGGGTTACTTAAATATGTTATCATTAGTAATCAATTTCATGTCCAAACAACCCTAGATTTTGCCAGTTGGAAACTGATCCAACTGACTTCGCTATCTTTACTTCCTTATTTTCTGGCATAACAAGATGTTTCAGGCTCATTTTATGTTTTCCCTGCCCCAGTGCTGGAAACAACCATTTCTTCAAGGAGCTCTGCCTCCTTTTAATAGAAAGTGGCATTCAGAAGCCAGGCTATGAGTCCCAGGTGTGCTAATNAAAAAAAAAAAAAAAAAAAAAAAGTTTTTTAAAATTTTGAAGCAAACTTCGCTTTACAGAAAATTTGCAAGAACAATACAAGGAACTTTGATTTTTTCCAGAACCGTTAGAGTTGTCACTCTGATGCCCCATCACTCCTGAATACTTTAGTGTGTATTTCCTATGAGAAAAGATATTCTCCTATATAACCATCAAAATAAAGAAATTAAAATTGATACCTTATAACGATCTAATCTTCAGAACCCATTCGAGTTTCACCAAATGTTTCAGTAACCCCTTTTATAGGGAGAGAATCTAGTCCGGGATCACATGTTGCATTTAGTTGCTGTGTCCCGTCTCTTTAGTTTTCAATTTGGAACAATTTCAATGTCTCTCTGGTTTTTTTTTTACTTTTATGACTTGACCCATTTGAAGATTACAAGGCAGTACACTTATGTTATTTAACATCAGGGATACATTCTGAGAAATACATCATTTTGTTATTGTGTGAACATCGCAGAACGTACCTACACAAACCTAGACGGTGTAGCCTTCTACACACTTCCACTATATGGTACAGCCTATGCTCCTAGGCTGAAAACTGTACAACATGTTACTGTACTAAATACTCTAGGCAACTGTTATATAATGGTACACATACGTGTATCTAAATATAGAAAAGTTACAGTAAAAATACAATATAAAAGATTTTAAAAATGGCACACCTGTGCCAAGGGCACTTACCATGAATGGAGCTTGCAGGACTAGAAGTTGTTCTGGGTGGGTCAGTGAGTGAGTGGTGAGTCAGTGTGACAGCCTAGGACACCACTGTACACCACTGTAGACTTCATCAACACTGTACACTTAGGCTACACTCAATTTCTAAAAAAATTGAATAATTGCACTATGCCGTTATGACAGCTATGATGTCACTAGGCAACAGGAAATTTTCTGCTCCATTATAATATTATGGGACCACCTTGTAGGCAGCACATGAATGTCATTTTGNCTTCCTATAGAACATAAATATGAAGAGGAGAGGAAATGCAATTAATTTTCTTAGGTATTAAAATTTTATCAAGAATAAATTTATTAGATTCATGCCATTAGCTGTTAGCTGAAACCAGTTCCCTCAGAATTAGTTGCCAAATGGCTGTCTTTATGGGGTGTAGTGTGATGTTCAGTGACGAGGTGCTACCAGGAAGGGCTGTCCTAGACAAACCCTGAAGTGAGGGTTCTCCAGCCCCTCAGCAGACAGCGTGACAGTCCAGGGCACATGCTGAAAGCACTTTGGAGCTTAAGAGTAGTAGCGGTGTTTTAAACAAAATTCCTCCCCTGTGCCATTTTCCAAAGGACTGGACTTGGGTGTCACTCATAGAAGGCCAAATTGTACCCACTCAGGCCACAAATATAGAAGTATTCAGCAATGACCCTTATTAAAGAAGACTTTAGGCTAATCAGTAGAGAACCAGTGACCAGTGACCAGAGGAAATGAGAGAAATTTGGAATATATCCCGAGGCCATGGGGAGTCAAGAACAATCATGTTCTCCCACAAGGCGTCCGTAGGTGGCTCCACTGGTCCAACTTAGGTTTCCATTCCTTTACATCTTTGTGTTTCAACTGCGTTTATGGTCTCTTGTGTAGTTTATTTATGTCGCTTGGGAAAACCA
>NW_007727170.1:450454-464215 GCF_000696425.1 Galeopterus variegatus | reverse complement strand
AACAAAGTACCACAAACTGGCTGGCTTAAAGCAACAGAATTTTATACTCTACCAATTCGGAGGCTAGAAGTTCAAAATCAAGCTGTTGGGAGCATTGATTCCTTCCTGAGGTCCCGAGGGAGAATCTGTTCCATGCCTCTCTCCTCGCTTCTGGTGGTTGCCGGTGGCATTCCTCGGTTTGTAGCAGAATAACTTCAATCTCTACCTCCGTCATCACATGCCATTTTCTCTGTGTGTCTGTCTCTCTCTACCTCCCTCTTCTTATAAGGACGCTAGTCATTAGATTAAGGCCCACTCTAATTTAGTGTGATCTCATCTTGATGAGATTATGCCTATGAAGACCCCATTCCAAAAAAGATCACATTTACAAGTTCTGGGTTGTGTCAAAGATAAAGCCAGACACTAGTTAAAGTGGTAAGGATAGACTTTATTCAGTCATAACCATTGCAGCAGGAAAGAGGGTCTATCCAGAGTGAAATGAGCTCAACTTCAACCTGTGCGGAGGTGACCTTTAAAGAGAGAATGAGGGGGGCACAGTCATAACCATTGCAGCAGGAAAGAGGGTCTATCCAGAGTGAAATGAGCTCAACTTCAACTTGTGCGGAGGTGACCTTTAAAGAGAGAATGAGGGAGGCGGGAGGGAGGCCAAGTGGGGAGAGGGCGGAAGGAGCTCAAGCAGACACTGGGTTTAATGAGTGCTTATGTTTATGACAGAGGTAGGGAAAGCAAGGTGCCCTCTGAGAGTTATCCACCTGAATGTTTGCATTTCGGAGAGAGGCTTATAGGTCCTTCAGAAGACAGTTCTGGGTGGTGGAAGATCTACATCTCAAAGGGAGAAGAGAAAGGATTTACAACTGCAAGCTTTCTAAAGTAACTACTCTAAGGGGTGACGGTGGTCCAGGGCCTGTGTGTCTATGACCAGCTCTTGGATGGAAGAAACAGTAAATCTCCTGGCAGCCTTGAGATTTCTCAGGCAGTCAGTTTAAGGGAGCCTAGGGTCATGCTGGGAATGTGGCCTTGAGCTATTAGAAACTATATTAGTGTTTGTTCAAGTCTTTAGTGTTTTAGCAGAAAGGTGTGTAAAAAAAAAGTCTTTTAGAGTGTGGGGGGATGGGGAATAGACAAAACCATTTGCACTGAGAATCTCCAGTTTTTAAAGGTCAAAGTCAAGGCCTAGTTGACAAGAGGTCCCAGAGAAGCCTGTCTGAAGTTTGGTCAAGAAGAGAGTGTTTGTCAGTGGACGTGAATTTGGGGGACACTACCCAACCCAGTACACTCCCCAGTTCTCCCACTGCAGTAGGTGGTTTATCACATACCCAGTTATTCGAGACCAAACCCAGGGGTCATCCTCGGTTCCTCCCTGCCCCCATCCCCACCGCCCTGCACCACCACACCTCCAACATCCAACCCTCCGCAAAGCCTCCTGTCAGCTGCATTTCTAACTTGTCTACTTCTCTCCATCTCCCCCTTTACCACCCAGTCCCAAGCCACCATCATCTCTAGCTTGGGCTCCTCTGAGCCTCCTAATGGGTCCCCCGGTTCCACTTTGGACCCCTAGACTCTCCTCTCCATGCAGCAGCCAGAGCAAGCCAGTTAAAACAATCATGTCACGTCACTCCCCCGCTTCAAACCCTATGGAAGAACATCTGAGCCTTTTGCCGGATTCCAAGACCTTCAGTGATGGGGTCTCTGCCTCAGTCTCTCTGTCTAACCACATTTATGACTGTTCTCCCCCCAGGTCACACTCTGCCAGCCGCATGTGCTAAGTCTGTCCTCCATCGAACTTTGCCATGCCCTCTTCCCTCTGCCTGGAATACTCTGCCCCCAGATCTTTATCTAGCTGACTCCCTCTGGTAATTTGGGTCCCAGCTCAAATGTCACCTCCTCAGAGAGTGAGAGTCCCCTTCCCTACCACTCGGTATCACATCACTCTGTCCTATTTCCTTCAGAACCACCATCAGAGGTTGTCCTGTACATCATTTCTTTACTCGGTCATTGTCTTCCCCTGTCGCACCCCCACCACCCATAGAATAAATGAGAATAGGGACTTTGTTTTGTTCACTCTGTATCCCTAGGACTTAGAACAGTGACTGGGACACAGTAAGTGCTCAATAAATGCAAATGAAGAAATAAAGACAGGCTTACTCTCCCCCCTAGTGAGGATCTGTCTGGAGCCTTCCTGTTGGACTGTTCCTGTTGTGCACCAGACCAGCCCAAAGCGGTGGTTAAAATATAGATCCCCAGGCTTCACCTTCAAATGGATGAATTAGAATTTCCAAAGGAGGGCCCTGGGAATCTTTATTTGGGGGGCACTGCTTTAGATGACCAAGAATTGATTCAGGTTATGGCCCTAGGAGAAAGGCTTTTTTCTCCCCCCAAATCTTGTGGTTGATTGTGCTCTCAAAAGGACATTAACAGCTTCATCTGATCTTGATTCCTCCTGGCATGCAGGAAGCACATAAGAACCATTAATTGGAAGGAAAATGGAATAAAATCTGTACTTCTTTGCCACAACTTTCTTGATGCAGTAGAGGAATCATTGGTTTGGGAACCAAGATGACTGAGTTTGCACCCCAATGTTGCTGCTTCCTAATTGGGCAATCTCTGAGCCTTGGTTGCCTCATCTATAAAAAAGGGAGTAACAGTACTTAGACCATGGGGTTGCTTCATTCATTCATTCATTCATTCATTCATTCATTCAATTATTTATTCATTCCTTTAAACATTTATTGAGTATCTTCTGCATTTCAGAACTGAGAGAAGGCACAAGTGATATAGGAATAAACCAGAGGCAGTTACTGCGAGGAATAATGATATATGTGTCCCCCAAATCAGAAGTGCCACACCCTCTTCCTGCTTATACTTGTGGTCTCAGTGAGGTCCCAGGGTAACACAGGAGAAAGAATGTGCTCTGGCATAGAGTCTCATGAAACTTTATTAAAACCCTTCCAGCATTATGGGAATAGGCATCTATAAAGGAAAAATTTAATAGGGGAGTGGACATATTGAGAGGTTAGTTAACAGACACAAAACAGCAAGATAGGAAAAATAAGTTCTATGGGTGTACAGATGAGCTAGGCATCTATAATTAACAATAATTTACTGCATGTTATCAATTGGCTAGAAGAGAGGAGATCAAATGTCCTAATCACAAAGAAATGATTAAGTTTTATAATGATGAATATGTTAATTACCCTGATTTGATCATCACACATTGTACACATGTATTGATATTCACCTCTGTACCCCACAAATACGTACAATCAATATGTCTCAACACAAAATAAAAAGAAAAGAAAAATTAATAATTTGGACCTCATCAAAATAAAAAACAGTTGCTCTTTGAAAGTCACCATGAAGAAATTGAAAAGACAAGCCACATTTTTGAAGAAAATATTTGTAACATATATATCAGACAAAGGAGTTGTATCTGGGACATATAAAGAACTCTTATGACTCAAGAAGATATACGACCTAGTAGGAAAATGGACAAAAGATTGGAATAGACACTTCAGAGGAGAAGATACATGAATGGCCAATAAGCACATGAAAAATGCTCAACATCGCTAGTCTTCTGGGAAATGCAAATTACAACCACAATGAGATATAACTACACACCCGCTAGAATGGCTAACATTCTCCAAAGCTGACCATTCCAAGTGCTGGTGAGGATGTGGAACAACTGAAATGCTCAAACACTGTTGGTGGGAACGTAAAATAATACAACCAATTAGGAAAACCATTTGGAAGTCTCTTAAAAAAATTAAACCTACATCTACCATATGACCTACCCATTTCATTCATAGATATATACCCAAGAGAAACAAAAACATATTTCAATACAAATGCTTATCCATGGGAATTCATAGCTTTATTTGTAATAGTGGAAGATTGGAAACAACCCAAATTCCCATTAAGTCGGTAAAATAATACAACCAATTAGGAAAACCATTTGGAAGTCTCTTAAAAAAATTAAACCTACACCTACCATATGACCTACCCATTTCATTCATAGATATATACCCAAGAGAAACAAAAACATATTTCAATACAAATGCTTATTCATGGGAATTCATAGCTTTATTTGTAATAGTGGAAGATTGGAAACAACCCAAATTCCCATTAAGTCGGTAAACTGTGATGTAGCTACCCAATGGAATACTATTCAGCATCGAAAGGAAGAAAACGAATGATAAATGCAACAACAAGGATGAATCTTAAAATCACTGTACTGAGGCAAAGAAAAAATAAGATAAAAAAGAAGTATATACTGTAAAATTCCATTTATATAAAATTCTAGAAAGTGTAAACTGTAGGGACAGAAAGCAGATCAGTGGTTGCCTGGGACAGGGAAGGAGGAAATGATGAATTACAAAGGGCCACAAGAAAACTTTTGGGGATTACGGACATGTTTGCTCTCTGAATTTTGGTTTCATGAGTGTATACAAATATCAAAACTGATCAAATTGTACATTTTAAATATTTGCATTGTATTGTACTTCAATTATACCTTCATAAAGTTGAAAAAAATATTTTAAACACAGGTGCAACTAATCCATAGCATTAGAAGCCAAAATAGTGTCTCCATTTGGGAGGCGGTGACTAGGAGGCGGTACAGGGGGTCCTTTGGGGTGCTTGCAATGTTCTGTGTCTTGAGCTGGGTGCTGGTTACACAGGTGTGCTCAGCTTGTGAAAATTCATTGAGCTGAACATTTATTTTTTGTGAGTTTTCCTATATGTATATTATATCTCAATAAAACATTTTTTTCAAAAAAAGCTTTTCACCAGGCCCTTAGATGAGTGATACAGCTAAAGACAGTCTGTCTAGGGGTTGAGCCTGAACTCCAGAATCAGCCTGCCTGAATTCAACATCCCCATGCCTATTTTTGGTAGCCGATTTACCCTAGATAGTGTTTAAATCTCTCTTAGCTTCAGTTTCCGCACCTGAAAAAAAAATAAAGATAGTAATACTCTTCATGGGTCTTTGAGATAATAAGAATAATAAACTTGCTTACATGTACTGAGTACTCATTATGTGTTGGGCCCTATCACTATTTCATAAGTATTATCTTGCTTATTTTTCATAGCAAATGGAAGGAAGATATTCTAGATTTTCCTACTTAGGTGAAAAATGAGGCACAGAGAGGTTAAGCAGCTTGTCTAAGGTCACATCCTGGTAAGTGGTAGATTGTAAACCCCGAAACCTGACTATGACTGAGGTACACAGTCTCTTCTAATCAAGGCTTTACCTGATGCATAGTGCCCAGCAGATGGGAAGCAGTGAATAAATGTTCTTTGCTGTCATTGTTATTATTTAAGGTGTCTCCATTGTAAGGGCTTCTGACGAAGGAAACAAAAGGAAATCAGGCCCTGCCAGGGCAGATTTTAATATCATCAGCCCCTTAAGCTGAGCACCTGGTAACGTTACCCCAATTCCCTTTGAGAATTAGGCTTCCTTAGCAGTGTGCCAAAACCCTGGCACAGAGCATTAGTCTACTTATCTCTCCCCCACAAGTCCACCCAGAGCAGGGATCCTGGCTTCATCCATCCAGGCATAGGGCCTGTGTCGGGCTAGGGCTCAGATCCTTCCAGCCCATTGTACAGACTGGGTCACAGACCCCTCATGTGCAGTTTGTGAGCTAGGTAATTGGGAAAGATCCCAGGAGCCATTGACAGAGTTGACAGGTTCATTCCAATGTGAGCTCAGTCCTCCTCTTCCTTAGGAGCAGCAGCAGCAGCTTACAGCAGCCTCCAGCAGCAGCGGTGGTGGCCTCCTGGAGTGTCTCGGGGACCCTGGCAGCAACAGCTTGCAGCAAAAGCCTGCAGCAGCAGCAGCAGCCGCTGCCACCACTGCCGCCGCCGCTGCCACCACCACCACCACCTCCCCATGCCCCACCCCCACCCCAGGGCATCCCTGGGGACAGGGGGCACTGTGGGTCAGAGCCACTTGTCCTTTATACTTAAGTCCAATAACCCAGGACACCTGGGTGCGAGTCAGACAACCCAGGAACACCTGGGCACACATGAACAGTTATCATTTACATCAAATCCTTGGCAAGATTCTGAACCCCCTGAGGGAGCCTGACCATTTGCCTACAGGCCTGGCACAGAGGTGGGTCTCCATGCTACATGAACAAGTGAAAGGGGAAATTGGAGTAGACAGGTTTTCAGGTCCCTTTTTAGTCCATGAGATTGTGGAGTCTCTAAAGTCTCCAGGCTTCCTCTACACAGCATCTCATCCTGGAGACCATTTTAGCCCATTTCTTCACAGCACTGTGCTAGAGATGTGGAGTCCTCTGGACAGCAGAAGCTGAGAAGCAGTTAGGAATGAAAGAGGGTTTGGGGGAAGGGGTAAGATAAAATAAGGTAAGAGGGGGAGGAAGCTGGATTGGTCAGGGGAAATCTTAGACTGCCATGCAGATCTGACAAGGTCTTGACTAACCCATCAGGGGGCTCTGGAGTCCTGGGTTGGGCAAAAATGGTCAGTCACTGCCATACTCAGTCATTGCTTAGCTCAGTCATTGACTGGGGCTGCCTGGGAAGAGTGTGGCCTCTACTTAAAAGCTGAGAGGAAGCCTGGAGATGCTAGCTGCTGGAAGCAGGCCGCTAACTGCCCTCCTTGTAGCTAGGGGACTTGAGCATCTCCACAGTGGTCATGGTCACACAGGGGAAGAAAAACGCCCAGCACCTGGCCTGCCCTGCTGCCCTGCTCACAGCACTGTTGGAAAAACAGGATCTGGACAGAGTCTCAGCATCAGGAGGGACAACAGAGGCCCCAGAGACACCCAGCTCAGCTTTTCCACTGGAATTTCCAGGATTTCCCTGGATGCCAAGGGACACCTGGAGAGCTGGTGGGGCAAGATATGCCAAATAAAATACTGAATAAGGAGGACCTTCAAGAGCCGAGACCATAAAGAATGGGAGGAATCACGGCAGGCTTCCTGGAGGTGAGTCCTGAAAGCCCAGATGCCTCTGATCAGCAGGAAGTGTGAAGGAGGTAATTCAGGACAAGGTAGGGTGGACACTTTAGACTGAAAGCCAGGGCTTGGAAAAAAGCTTAATTTCCTGTCTCCCTCAGAACTCAGGCACGAGTCCACGTTGTTAGTTATGACCTTTGGTGACTGAAGCGGCAACGGTCAGGATTGCACTGTAAAAGGATCGTGGGACTATTTAGCACCTACTGAATGCCCACCTGCTATAAAGGAGACAAGAGAAAGAAGGGTAATGTACTATCTGCAGAGCCTTTCACGTTCATTATCCCACTTAAGCCTCAGACCCACCCTATGGGGACAGGGTAGGGTAGTGCAATTACCACCTTTTTATTACTGATGGAAAAACCAAGGCTCAGAAAGGTGAGGTAACTTGCCCATCACAGCTACTAACTGGTCAAACTGGGATTCGAGCTGAGTCAGTCAAACCAAAAATTCTGTGCCTCCCCTACCCCCGACCACGACAACTGCTCCCAGTGCTCCCATCACTTCGAGCACTAGTGCCAAATCACTGGCTACAAGCTTTACCCACATTGTCGTGTTCAATCATCAGGATAGCCCTATGGATGAGGAAAAGGAGAAAGCAACAAGTTCAAAGTCACCTGGCTCCAAAGTGACGGAGCCTGGATGGGAACCCTCATCTGTCTACCTCACAGCCTTAACTACCACCTGCAGAGGGAAAGCCACAGAGTCTGGGGCTGAAAGGATCATGGAGAAAATGCTCCAACCTGCTGTGTGACAGGGGAGGATTCTCTGAGGCCGGGTGAGGTGTTAGGCTAGCAGCAGGCACGGGGCGGCACTACCCCAGATGGTGAGGACTGGGAAATGCTCAGGGTGAGGCCGGCCTGAGGGGTGGGGACCAGCTGTTTGTTGGGTCAAGCCCCTCAGGTTGTGTGGCTGCACTCCTCGGGTCTAGGGTCTGAGTCAGCCCTGACCCCGTCCCTGAGCCCCAGCTGCAGAGTCACCTCCGGCCCCCACCAACAGAGCCTCCAGTGCTGCCAGCCGTGCGGCCTCAGCTGCTGCGTGCCCCAGAGGCCGATGAGCAGTTAGTGAGCCTAACTGTGCCGAGGAGCGAGAGGAGCAGGTGCAGGAAGGAGAAGGGGAGAAGCAGGGAGCCACAGGGCCAGGAGCAAGCGCCATGGACTCAACAGAGGCTAGTTTTGGACAGAAATCACTGCTACATCTTCTGCCCTAGCTGTGGGCAAGTGGGCAAGTGAATGTGCTATGGGCTTTGGTGCTTAGTAGTCCTGGGCTCAGGCCCCAGCTCCACTGACCTCTCTCCTGGTCAGTTTTCTGCACTGTAAGGTGAGGGCAGTAACTTGTTGTGAGGATAACATGAGGTTTAATGAAGTATCTAGCACCTGGTAGGTGCCTGGTACATTGTGGCTTCCTCCCCATGTGCCCTAAGAGATGTGGATCAAAGCCCCTGCTGTCCTTAGAGCCCTTTCAGACTAGTGTGGGGCAGACATGACCCTTTTAACAAATAATTCTGCCAGGAAGCAGAATGAAGCAAGTCTCACTCTGGAGCTGCTGAGGGAGAGAGTGAAGTACCAGGGCAGGTAGGATCCTCTTTCATTCACATTCCCAGGGCCCAGCAGAGCACTTGCCATGAAACTCACCTAGAAGGAAGTGTCAGGGTTCAGCCAGGGAAGACGCCGAACCACCTGAGTTATGGGCTAAGGGATTTATTATGGGAATTAGATAGACCTCACACAGTTGTTGGAGGGAGTGGGAAGTGGAGGTGCAGGAAGGGAGCTAGAGGATCAGAGATGGGGTCACCAATCGGCCAATCTGAGAAACACATCCAGCTGCCTAAGTGGGACCGCCAAGGGCAAGCTCCTGGAGGGGTCTCTGGACAGCTGTGCCTCCCTGGAGCTCCCGCATCTGTGGGTCCACCGCCAAGTGCCTGCTAGTGAGTCTGGAGCCAGCGTGGGTCAAGAGAGTCAGCAGTTGAGGAGAAGAGCTGATCACAGAGCAGAGTGGGCACAAGCTGGAAAACACTGGTGCCGCTATATATGTCGTGGCATATGATCGTGGCAGCCCTTGGACAAGGATGGCTGCCTCTTCACTTCTGCTTCCAAATCTCATGTTAAGTTCCTCTTTTGGCCAACTCTTCCTCTCTGGGGCTCCTCCTCAAGGGGCACCAGCACTGGTGGGGAAACCAGGGAAAGTTAGTTCAGGATGGGGGTGAAAGCCAGCAATTTGGAGACTGACCTCTGCTCAGTCCCAATTACCTTGATTAGAGAGGCTGGAGCCCAGGGCATCTGCCACAGGCATCCGGACCAAGCCTGGACCCAGGAACACAGCGCTGGATGAATCCTTGGAGACCACGAGATCCACTGCCTCACTCACAGATGGAGAAGTCGGGCCCTGATTCCTGCAGTAGGTTGTGGCAGATCCCAGGCCGCTCCTGGGTCCTCTCCAGCAAGCACCGCTGCTGCTGAGCCAGCCAGACTCACCCACTGCCAAGGCGACTGCACAAAGAGCACACAGCAGTCATGGCCAGAGCCCCGAGCCACATTCAGCGGGTGTGTGTGGCCTTTGGACAACTGCTCAGCGGGCCAGGCCAGCTGAGGGACCAGCACAGAGCAGGGAAGGGCCCACCCACCTCCACAGTCGTCGTCCTCCTGGGCATGCTCACCAAAAGCTGCTCCTTTTTTTAAAAAATATTTTTTATTACAAAATATTCAAACATACATAAATCTGTAGGAAATCATCTGACAGACACCTGGGTACCACAACTGAGTGTTATCAGAACTTACGTTTAGTCCTATTTGCTTCAGATCTTCTTTTCTTGTTTTATGAAATAAAGCATTTTTTTTTTCCTTTTTGTCTTTTTTCGTGTCCGGCAACGGATCGCAACCCTCAGTGTCGCGCCCGTACCAGACCGGACCGGCAACGGGATCGCAACCCTTGGTGTTGCTCCTGCACTTTGCTCAGCCAGTGAGCGGGAACCGGTCTGTATGTGGGATCCGAACCCTCAGCGGGAGCGCCACCACACTCCCAAGCGGCGCACTGTAGCAGTGCGCCACCGGGCCGGCCCCGAAATAAAGCATTTTAGATAATAATAAACCCCCCAGAACCTCTTTCCTCTTCCTGTCTCCAGACGTAACCACTACTCTGAATCGAGAGTTTATCACTCCTCTGATATTTTTATGGTTCTGCTACTTATGAGGGTATCTTTAAATACATTTTTAAATGTTTGCTCACATGTATATGTCCATATATGTAATATATTGTATGTGATTTGTATATATTCAAAACTCACTTTTTTTGCTTAACACTATTTTTACAAAAAGATTTATTTACAATAATACGCATGACTGTAGATCAAGGGTCAGCAAACTTTTTGTTTAAGAAGCCAGATGGAGGGCCGGCCCGGTGGCGCACGCGACGCTTGGGAGCGCGGCAGCGCTCCCACTGAGGGTTCGGATCCCACATACAGACCAGTTCCCGCTCACTGGCTGAGCAAGGTGCGGGCGCGACGCCGAGGGTTGCGATCCCTTGCCGGTCACGAAAAAAAAAAAAGACAAAAAAAAAAAGGAAAAAATAAAAAGCCAGATGGTAAATATTTTATGCTTTGCAGGCTACGCGTGGTCTCTGTTGCATATTCTTTGTTTGTCTTTTGTTGTTGTTGTTGTTGTTTTTATAGCTCTTTAATAATGTAGAAACCAATCTTTGTAGCTTCTGGGTTGTACAAAAAACAGGCCCTGGGCCAGATTTGGCGGATGGGCCATAGTTTGCCGGCCCCTGCTCCCAGTCATACTCTATTGTGTGAATATTCTACAACCCATTCCTCCATGTTCCTGTTGATGGACACAGTTGTTGCCAATTTTTCACTACTACTCAGCTATGAGCATCACTGTGTAAATGTGTGGGTTCCTCTATGTACACATAAAGAAGTGGAAGGGCTGAGCATTGGACGCAGCATCTTTGACTTCACGGCACAGTGCCAAGATTCTCTCCAAACTGCCAGAGCCAATTTTCATCCCCAGCAGCAGTTTCTGAGCATCCCTGTTGTTCCACTTCCTTGCTAGCACTTGCTATTACAGGGTTTTCAAAATAATATGAACTAGTATCTTACAGTCATTTCTATTTGCATTCCCTTTGTTCCTGTTGAGGTTAAACATCTTTTCCTACATTTGCAGGTCGTTCAAGTTTCCTTTTGTATAGGTTACACGTTCATGTCATTTGCTCACTTTTCTTTTTGGTCCGTTGACTTTCAAAAATATTAATGTCTTACAGGAATTCTTTAAATATTCTGGATATGAATCCTTTGTTGATTACATGAACTGCAAATATCTTCTCCTAATCTATGGCTTCTCTTTAAATGTAGTTTGTGGTATGTTTGGTTGAATAATTTAAATAGTTCAGTGAAGTCAGATCTATCATTTTTCTTTTGAGTTTATGTGTTTAGTATTTTGTTTAAGAAATTACTTTCTACCTCTTATGGACTGAATGTCCCCATACCCCCCCCCCACACACACACCAAATTCATATGTTGAAATCCTAACCCCCAAGGTGATGTGACATTAGGAGACGGGGTCTTTGGAAGGTGATTAGGTCACAAGGGTGGAGCCCTTCTGATATAGGAGGTGCTCAGCCCTGTCCTGGGCTTAGGTTACAGGACACACCTCTGGTGACAAGCCATTCCCCGAGGTTTCAGGCCCCTCCTTTTGGTCTTCCCCTAGAGGAAAGTTACTGTTGCCAGTTAGACCTATTTTCAGCAACAGCTCAGGAAAAATGAGACCACAAGGGGCTTATGGAAATCCAGTGGCTGGTCATGCTCTGTAGAGAACGGTTATATAACCCTGGTTGTTGAATGACCTTCCACCAGAGGTGCTAGATTTTTTTTTTCTTTTTTGTGACCGGTAAGGGGAATGCAACCCTTGGCTTGGTGTCGCCTGCACCACACTCAGCCAGTGAGCGCACCGGCCATCCCTATATAGGATCCGAACCCGCGGCAGGAGCGTCGCTGTGCTCCCAGCACCGCACTCTCCCGAGTGAGCCACGGGGGTCTGCTCAGAACATTCATGAATATGTCTGGTGCATGTGACAGGATTTGACCAATAAACATCCTCCAAGAAGAGACCAACTGAGCATGTGCAAGACTAATGTTACATTATGGGGAACCACCCCCTTACTTGAATATTCATTAGATAGCAAAACTATAAAAGCTGAATCCCAGCAGGAGGTGGGGCTGTTACTCTCCTGGAGCAGCCCATACTCTGCGTGTGGTATGTGTATTTCTTTCTTTTTGTATAAACTTACTTTCAGCAAACAGCTGCTCATTCTCTTGAACCAGCCTGCACTCTGTACTTAGCTTTAAGCATGTATTTCTTGCTTTTGTGTTAAACTTGCTGTGGGCCCTGCTCAGTCTCTGGAGCTAGGCCACACTCTCTCTGTGGAACCTGTATTTCTTATCTCTTTTATTAAACTTGTTCTCACTTTCTACTGTGACTCTGCCCTTGAATTCTTTCCTGTGGTGGAGTCAAGAACCTGGTAAGAGGACGGGGTGGGTTGAGGCTGACATCAGACCCCCTGGACCCTACCTCTGACATTACTTCTATAAGTGGTTGCTTCCTCTCTTTGCTCTCCACCATGTGAAGATACAGGAAAACAGCCCTCTGTGAACCAGGAGGAGGGCCCTCACTGAGAGCCAACCATGCTGCTCAGACTTCCAGCCTCCAGAACTATGAGAAATAAGTGTTTGTTGTTTAAGCACCCAGTCTATAGTACTCAGTTATACCGCCCTGACCTAAGATATGGCCCCAGTCATAATGATATCCTCCTGTATTTCCTTCAAAAGGTTTTTAAATTTTTGCTATTCACAACTAGATCTTTAGTCAACCTGGATTTTATTTTTGGAATGATGTGAACTAGGGATCTAATTGTATTTAATTGTATTTACTTTTCATATGGATAATCAATTGTCCTAACACCCTTTGTAGAACAGTCCATGCTTTCCACAATGATAGATAAGGCTACCTCTGTCTTATTTCACGTTTCCATGCGTCATGGATGTCTTGCTGTGTTCCCATTCTCTTCCACTGCTTCCTTTTCTCATCTCCTCGACAACACTTCAGTGTCTTCATTTCTTTTTTTCTTTATTTTTTTATTTTTTCGAATTTATTTATTTATTTAACTATTTTTCTCTTAATTTTATTTTGTCGATATACAATGACGTTGATTATTGTGGCCCATTACCGAAACCCCCCTCCCTCCTCCCTCTCCCCCCTCCCACCCAACAATGTCCTTTCTGTTTGCTTGTCGTATCAACTTCAAGGAATTGTAGTTGTTAAGTCTTCTTCCCCACCCCCCAAGTTTTGTGTGTGTGTGTGTGTGTGTGAATTTACTTATTTAGTTTTAGCTCCCACCAATAAGTGAGAACATGTGGTATTTCTCTTTCTGTACCTGACTTGTTTCACTTAATATAATTCTCTCAAGGTCCATACATGTTGTTGCAAATGGCAGTATTTCATTTGGTTTTTTTTTTTTCCTTTTTGTCTTTTTTACTGACCGGTAACGGGATCGCAACCCTCGGTGTCACGCCCATACCGGGGACCGGCAACGGGATCACAACCCTCCGTGTTGCGCCTGCACCGGGCTCAGCCAGTGAGCAGGAACCGGTCACCACATGGGATCCAAACCCTCGGCGGGAGTGCCGCCACGCTCACAAGCGGCACACTTTCCAGTGCGCCACCAGGCTGGCCCATTTCATTCGTTTTTATAGCTGAGTAGTATTCCATTGTGTACATATACCACATTTTCC
>NW_007727170.1:449194-449565 GCF_000696425.1 Galeopterus variegatus | reverse complement strand
CCAGCATTTATCGTTCACAGTCTTTTGGATACTAGCCATCTTAACTGTGGTGAGATGGTATCTCAATGTGGTTTTGATTTGCATTTCCCGAATGCTAGTGATGTTGAGCATTTTTTTCATATGTCTGTTGGCCATTTGTATATCTTCCTTAGAGAAATGCCGACTTAGCTCTATTGCCCATTTTTTAGTTGGGTTGCTTGTTTTTTCTTGTAAAGTTGTTTCAGTTCCTTGTATATTCTGGATATTAATCCTTTGTCAGATGTATATTTTGCAAATATTTTCTCCCACTCTGTTGGTTGTCTTTTAACTCTGTTAATTGTTTCTTTTGCTGTGCAGAAGCTCTTTAGTTTGATATAATCCCATTTGTTTAT
>NW_007727170.1:448107-448521 GCF_000696425.1 Galeopterus variegatus | reverse complement strand
GTTGAGAAGTTTTATTGTTTCAGGGTGTATATTTAATTCTTTAATCCATTTTGAGTTGAGTTCAGTGTATGGTGAAAGGTATGGGTCTAGTTTCATTCTCCTGCATATTGATATCCAGTTCTCTAAGCACCATTTGCTAAAGAGGCAGTCTCTTCCCCAGTATATAGGCTTGGTGCCTTTGTCAAAGATCAGATGGCTGTAGGTGTGTGGGTTGATTTCTGGATTCTCTATTCTATTCCATTGATCAGTGTGTCTGTTTTTATGCCAGTACCATACTGTTTTGGTTATTATAGCTTTGTAGTATAGTTTAAAGTCAGGTAGTGATATGCTTCCAGCTTTATTTTTTTTTTGCTCAGAGTTACTTTGGCTATGCATGGTCTTTTGTTATTCCATACAAATGCCTGTTATTCCATA
>NW_007727170.1:440029-445598 GCF_000696425.1 Galeopterus variegatus | reverse complement strand
CCACTATTTTGTTGAATATGTTTTCAATGCAATCTCCGTTTTCCTCCCCTTCTGGAATACCCATGACTTGGATATTTGAGCGCTTAACGTTATCTGATATCTCTCTTAGATTTTCTTCAATGTCTTTGATTCATTTTTTTTTTTTTTGTCTGCTTGTGTTATTAAACACAGCCCATCTTCAAGTTCAGAGGTTCTCTCTTCAACTTCGACAAGCCTGCTGGTTAAACTCTCCGTTATGTTTTTTATTTCGCTGAATAACTTCTTCTGTTCAGCAAGTTCTGCTAGATTTTTTTTTCAGGGCATTGATTTCCTTGTACATTTCCTCTTTCAGGTCCTGTATACTTTTCCTCATTTCATCATGATGTCTAGCTGAGTTTTCTTGTATCTCATTCAGTTTCCTTAGAATTATCACTCGAAATTCCTTGTCAGTCATTTCAAGGGCTTCTTTTTCTATAGGATCTAGAGCTTGAGATTTATTATCTTTGGGTGGTGTACTTTCTTGATTTTTCGTATGTCTGGTGTCTTTTCTTTGATGTTTATTCATTGTGGCAGGGGGTTTCACAGTTCACAGATTTGACACTATTGCCTGACTAAGATGTTGCTGGGGTTGCCAATTTGGTATGGCTACCTCAGTGACTACTCAGTTGGTGACTAGTGCCTTGTGTGTGTGGTTACCTTGGGTCTTGCGCCTCTCTGGGGAGCCACCTCTCTGGTCAGCTTGGACTCTGCCGGGCTGCTGGGTGACGAGGTGGTACCGCAGGGTGTCGCTCCTGCCGCTGCCTGTTCCCCCGCTGCTGCTGCTGCCACTGCTCATGCCGCTACCGCCGGCACCACTGCCATCGGCTCCACTGCCGCTGACTCCGCTGCCACCGCTTCCCCCGCTGCCGCCGCTTCCCCCACTGCCACCGGTGCCACTTACGCCGCTGCCGCCACCGCCAGTTCCACCGCTGCTGCCACTGCCGCTGTTACCACTGGCGCCGCTCCCACCGCTGCCGCTGCTGTCGAGGGTGCCGCTGCCGCTGTCACCAGCTCCTCCACTGCTGTCGCTGCCGCTGGTTCCTCCGCTACTCAATAAGTTAATTGATTGATTCTGGGGCAGCTGCATCTGGCATGGGCCTCAGGTTGCTTCATACTTGAAATTTTCTCATTCGTATGCATGTCAATTTACCACTAAATAAGAATTAAGTTTCGGAGGCCGTGAAGTCCAAAGTCCAGGAAACACATCTCATGAGAGCCTTTTCCTGGTGGTGGCTACAGCGATGCAGGGTATCACATGGTAAAATGGCAGGAGCCTCAGTTTCTTAATTTCTATGGCATTATAGTACTCACCACCTCCTATGTCATTCTTCTCCTTTAAAAATGTATATTCATTTGGGTTCCCCTAGAAGCAGAACCCAAGACAAGTATTTGGGTGTAAGAATTTTCTTTAGGAGGTGATCCTAGGAAGCACAGCTGGGAGAGTCGAAGTGAGAAAGGGAGGAAAGAAATCTGATTGACGGTGCATTAATGAGCAGGTGACCACAAAGGGTAACCAGAGCTCAGTCTTACTGGGCACTTCAGAGTTATTCTGACTGAGGGGCAAGGAAGCTTGGATATTTATCCACCAACTCCCATTTCTCACTGGCTGCTTTAAAATACACTCAGGATTTGCCTTAATCAGATATGATGAGACACAGACATGGAAATGACTGTCATGAAGGAAGAAGTTTTTAATGCTCAGAGGTGCCTAGAAGCAGGAGGCAGGGCATGCCATAAAGGGCTACATGGGGAAGCACCAGGTTTGGTCAGGCGGTAGAAGGAGCTCAGGGGAATATGGGCAAGGGCTTTTATTGTGGGTTACAAGGGAAAAGCAAGGCAAGACAGTGTGAGCAAATTTAGGATTAGCTAGGGCTCTGGGGAGTAGTGGCTGTCCCTAATTGTCTTATGCATGGCCCTGGGGTGATTAGGGTAGATGGGCAGTGGCTTAGGGTGTAAGAGCTAGATAAAGGAGGTAGTTAGAGAGTGTGCACTTTGGATTGGTTGGTTTGCATATGAAAGGTGCACTTGCAGGCAAGTCCTTTACTATCTCCAGGAACCGGCTAGCCTGGAAGGGACAGTCTCTCCAGGATCAGCAAGGCCTCAGATGTCAAAACATCAGAAAATACTGAATAAAGCCTGGCCAGTTAGCTCAGTTGGTTAGAATGCAGCCTTATAACACCAAGGTCATGGGTTCAGAACCCTGTACCAGCCAGCTGCCAAAAAAGAAAAAAAAAAAGTACTGAATAAAAAGGCATGATGAATACACTGAGGCTGCTCTTGTAGACATGTATGGGGCTGGTGATGCCAAATGGGCAGGACACCAGCCATGTGTGGTATATACTGTTCTGGGCCCCTTGACTTCTACATGAACTTTAGGATCAACCTGTCTAATTCCATGAATAATTCTATTGGGATTTGTGTGGGAGTTGCATCGAATTTATAGCTTAATTTGATGAGAAGTGTTATGTTTATGATATTGAGCCCTCCCATTTATAATAATATATGGTATATATTTCCATTTAGTCAGTTCTTCTTGTAAGTCCCTGAAGTAATTTTTATATTTATTTTAGTATGTTTGTGCAGCTATAACAAAACACCTGAGACTAAGTAATTTATAAACAACAGAAATTTATTTTCTTATAGTTCTGGAGTCTGGGAAGTCCACGATCAAGGCACCAGTAGGTTTGGTGTCTGGTAAGGGCCCTATCTCTACTTTCTAGATGGCACCTTGAATGCTGCTTCCTCTAAAGGGAACAAACACTGTGTCCTCACATGATAGAAGGGACAGAAGAAGCCGACTCACCCCACCAAGCCCTTTTATAAGGTGTTAATACTATCTATGAAGGCTCTGCCCTCATGAGTTAATCACTTCCTAAAGGTCCCACCTCTTAATACTATCACATTGGTGATTAAGATTCAACACATGAATTTTAGGGGACATGTTCAGACCATAGCAATATTGTTTATGAAAGGTCTCGTGTATTTTTGTTAGACATATTCTCAGGTTTTTGTTGCCGTTATGAATAGGATCTTTTTCTGTTACATTTTATAATTTGTTATTACTAATGTATAGGAAAACTAACAAGTTTTTTTAAAGTTGATCTTAAATTCAGCAATCTTGCTATCTTTCTTACTAATCCTAATAATTTATCTGTGTATTCTCTTGGATTTTCTACATAGGAAATCATGTGTACACAAATATGGGTATTTTTCCTTTCCAATTTCTAAATTTTATTTCTTCTATTTCTGTCTGTTATAGGTTGAATCATATAAATTGCTGATATTAGACAGGGTGTGACATAAAAATTGGCAATTTCATATGGTTTAAACTAACTCATTGCCTAGGACCTCAGTACAATGTTGAATAGAAACAGTGATAGAAGGCATCTTGGTCTAAGTCCTGACTTTGATGGAAATTGCTTCTAAAGTTTTACCATTAAGTATGATCATTACTACAGGTTTCTTAGTTTAAGGAAGTAGTTTTCTAATAGTTTGCACTGAATGAGTATTTCATTTGTTAAGGAAGCATATTACATTAGTAAATGATGTTTGCTTATTCTTGTATTGTTGAACTGGAACCTACTTGCCATGATGCATTATTATTATTATTATTATTATTATTATTATTATTATTTTGCGGACACTGCTATATTCAACTTGGTATTATTTTATTTAGAATTTTGGAAACTGTGTTCATAATAGCTAACAATACCTAACATTTGTTAGATTTTCTATGGTCTAGGCACTATTAAGGTGCTTTCCATGAATTATTTCATTTTATCCTAGAAGGCTTATTGTAAAGGTTATTTTCCTCTTTTATATATGAGAAAATTAAGGCACACAGAAGTCAAGTCACTTCCCCAAGGTCACAGAGAAGATAGTGGCACCAGAATGCAAATCCAGATGGCCTGGCTCCAGAGGCCATGTACTGACCACTGCTCCGTGCCACCTCCCTGTGATAAAGACCCATGATTCAGATTGGTCTACAGTGTACTTTTCTTGCATGTCCTTGCTCCAATGTGGTATCAAGATTATACTATCCTGAATAAATAATTGGATCCATTTTCCTCTTTTTCTATTATTTAAAAAAAATGTTTGTCAGATTTCCATAAAAACTTACTTTTCTGGAGTGAATTTGCTGATTATTTTATTGACTATCGATTGCTTCATATGTTTTCAAATCTTGGGTTGTAGACTCGTTTTGCTTTCTTTAAAATCTCCAATTTACAAAAAAGTTACAAGTACCATATGAAGAAATGTTTTCCCCCTGCAGCATTTGGAAGTACATTTCCAATACGATATGCCCCCATCACCTCTGAATACTTTAGAGTATTCTCCTATATGGACAAAATATAGACGTCAATATCAGGAAATTAATCTCGATACATCTAATCCTCAGGCCCAACTCAAGTCTTGCCAGGTGTCCCAGTAGTGTCCTGTACAGCAAAAGGATCCATTTCAGAATCATGTCGCATTTAGTTGTGATATCTCTTTAGTCTCCTTCCATCTGAAACAGTCTTTCACTGACTTTCATAACCTTGACACTTTTGAAGATAACCAGTTATTTGTAGAACGTTTCTTTATCTAGGTTTGCCTGATGTATCCTCATGACTAGACTCAAGTTATACATCTTCAGCAGGATATTGGAGAAGTGATTCTATGTTCTTCCAATTGCACCCTAGCAGGGGGTACACAATTTTGATTTACCCTATTTCTGGTAACGTTAATTTTTTGATCACTTGGTTAAAGTGGTAGATTAGTATTCATTCTATTTCTGCTGCAACAAACTACAACAAAAGCAGTGGCTTAAAAAAACTTAATTTTTTTCTCATACAGTCTAGAGGTCAAAAGTTTCAAATTGGTCCTATATGGCTAAAATCAAGGTATTGGGAGGGCTGGTTCCTTTTGGAGGTTCCAGGAGAGAATCCACTCCTTGTCTCTTCCAGCTTCTAGAGGCTACCTTGGCATCCCTTGGCTGGTAGCTGCATCGCTCCTATCTCTGCTTACCTCTCCACATCTCATCCTCCCCTCTGATCTCCTGCCTTCTTCTTATGAGGACTCCTGTGACTATAGTGGGCCCACCCAGATAATCCAGGACAGTCTTCCCATCCCCAAATCCTTAACTTAATCACACCTGCAAAATCCTTTTTGCTATATAAAATAACGCCCACAGGTTCTGGGATTAGGATGTGGACATTTTGGGTGGCATTATTCAATCTACCACAGGTGGTGTCTGCCACCAGGCTTCTTCTCGGTAAAGTTAATACTTTTCCCCCATATAATTAACAAGTATCTCGTGGGGAGGCACTTTAAAACTATGTAAGCATCCAGGCCGGCCCGGTGGCGCACTGGATAGTGCGCTGCTTGGGAAGCGCGGCGGCGCTCCCGCCCGAGGGTTCGGATCCCACATACAGACCGGTTCCCACTCACTGGCTGAGCGAGGCGCGGGAGCAACACCGAGGGTTGCGATCCCGTTGCCGGTCCCGGTCCGGTACGGGGGCGTCACTGAGGGTTGCGATCCGTTGCCATCCGTTGCCGGTCACGAAAAAAG
>NW_007727170.1:437956-439717 GCF_000696425.1 Galeopterus variegatus | reverse complement strand
ATCCGTTGCCGGACACGGAAAAAGACAAAAAAACAAACAACAACAAAAAAAACTATGTAAGCATCCCATTTCTCATCAAACTTTCAATTATTTACTTCAATATAGGTTCATAATTTCTTATTTTACTCAATGAGTTATAATTCGTCACTATCATTTTAATGCTGCTCAAGTTGTCCCAGATTTGGTCAGTGGACCCCCTTTAAGTGAGCTTCTGTGTCCTTTGACATGTCCCCCCCATTCTCTGAGCACTTCCTTTGCTTTCTGGCACAGGTGTTGGCTGTTTTGAATGGACGCTATATTCTCTCTCTTCCTGCCTTCCCCCTTTGCTCCTCTGACTCACAGTTTTGCAATTGCCTCGAGGCTTTATGGCATTTTCAAGCTCCTCTCCTGGAGTATATTGGGGACAATTCACATCCTATAAAGCCAGGGCTACAGACCCCAGATCAGCAGGAGGCTTTCTTTCCTAGCATCCTTTCAAGGATTGGGGTTCAAGATCCCAGCTTCTAGCCAAGAGTCTTTTTGTCCCCCTTTATCCCGAAGGACCTGCCACTGCCTTTGGCTTCCAAAGCCCAGCAAGCCCCAGGCTTCAGTTTCCAACCACTTTTGCATTTCTTTTCTGTGTTTGGTTCATGAAGGTGATTCTCTTATTTTTCAGCCCATCTATGTCTTTTTTATTTACTTCATATATCTCACCTATTGTTGCTGCAATTTGCAGAAGAAAGAATGCACTCAAATCTAAATTCTCCAAACCACCCCAAAGGGGAAATTAGCTCCATTTCAACAGTTTTTGTTTGTTTGTTTGAAGATCCTATGTTAACATGTCAGATTACAGCAAAAAGACATCTGGGGAAGCAATACGAAAGCAAAGCTGAACCGTGGAGAGATATCAAAGCCGCCTTTTTTAGGTGATCACTCCCCTAGACCTTGCGCTGCCCGCCTCCTTCCTCCGGATTTGCCTGTTGGGCCCAAACTGGGGAGGAAATGGGGGTCTGGAGGGAGAGGGAAAGGGAGCTCCATGGGCTACAGGAAACTGCCAGAGGCCCTTTGGGATCCCGGATTGAGGCACCAGTTCCGGCCAGTTCCAGAGATGGGGCTGCCCTGGCGCTGACACCTGTCCTGTGATGTCCCGTAACGGCCAAGGGAGTGGAACTGATTCCAAACCTTATCAAGGACCACCTGGCTGGGGGAGGGGCGCGCTTGTTTCCTTGCCTCACCCGAGCTTCTCGGGTCGGCGCACGTTGTAAGGCTCCAGGGGAAGGAGGCAGCAAGCCCACTCTGCCCCGCACTCTCCCTTTAATTCTGCTCCCTGCTCCAGTCCCCAGGCTGGGTAAGGGGACGCTGAGCTATTTCACCCTCTAAATTCCATACACTTTTCTTAAGTGTCTGCAGATAGCAGACTCCCTGCCCGCTGGCTCACTCTCCGCAGTGTTCTTTCAGCAAACCCCAGGGGTATGAACTTGAGAGCATTTGTTTTCCGAAAAGCCTCCTCCCGAGTCTTGAGTTCAGGGTGAGAGCAGGCAAGGGCCAGGGACCTCCCCGCTAGACACATCCACTTCCCCGAACAGTAGAGGGATCCCGCGCAAGCGTCTGCCGCCCTCGAGGCCTCAGTCTCCCCAACTGTACAAAGGGTGCAGGTGCTGTCGCGCCGGCCTCCCTCGAAGACGGCTGGGAGCCGAAGTAGGTCAAAAAGTACCAAGCCCAGCCACCTGGCCACGCGCCTCGGTCACCCATCCGGAACGGCCGGCCCCGCCCCGTCCCGAG
>NW_007727170.1:435816-436593 GCF_000696425.1 Galeopterus variegatus | reverse complement strand
GTGGCGAGCGCCTTTGGGCTGCGCAGCCGGGCTGGGTGGCACCGGCTCTGCAGGCAGCTCCGCTCAGCCCCGGCGCGAAGGGAGGCTGGGACGCACCGACTCCCGGTCCCGACAGGGCCGAGGCTCCTTCCTCGCCTGCGAGGTGACTTTGTTGAAGAGTGAGCGCAGCGCAGCCCGCAACCCGGGAGGGGCGGTGTAGATACCTGAGAGCAAATCTGGCGCTCAGCCTTAGAGAGAGGTCTCCTCCAACATCGCTCTCATCGTAGAGATGGGGAAACTCAGCTGAGAGGGGAAGGGGCTTGCCCACATCGCCAGCCTGGGATGTTTTGCACTTCGGGGCGGATCTCTCAGGAAACATTTTATGGCACCTGCCTCTGATCACCCACACCTGGGGGTTGGCAGGCCTGGACAGCCAGCTTGGCCGAAGAGACCCAATCAGCCCTTCTCCAGGCAGAGTTCAGATGTGGTAAAGATTGCCTTCTCTGGGCCTCAGTCTCCCCACCTGAGTTCCAAGGACCCTTTTAACTCCTACACTCTGGCTCAAGCTTGTCCTCTCAGCCCCAGTCAGCCTAGAAGAGCAGGGCTACGCCTTTCTTAGACAGAGACTGACCACAGGGGGTGCTGGAGGTAGAGGTGGGGGAACATAGAACGTTCTGATAGGGAAGTGGAGCTCTCATTAAAGATGGTGTCCATACACGATGTGTATATCACGGCTCTGCCACCACCTGCTGGGTGACCGCATGCCATTTCTTTCCCTTCTCTGGGCCTCAGTTTCCC
>NW_007727170.1:430753-435448 GCF_000696425.1 Galeopterus variegatus | reverse complement strand
CTGAGTTCCAAGGACCCTTTTAACTCCTACACTCTGGCTCAAGCTTGTCCTCTCAGCCCCATTCAGCCTAGAAGAGCAGGGCTACGCCTTTCATGGACAGAGACTGACCACAGGGGGTGCTGGAGGTAGAGGTGGGGGAACATAGAACGTTCTGATAGGGAAGTGGAGCTCTCATTAAAGATGGTGTCCACACACGATGTGTATATCACGGCTCTGCCACCACCTGCTGGGTGACCGCATGCCATTTCTTTCCCTTCTCTGGGCCTCAGTTTCCCCACCTTTTTATGGAGATGATATACCCTGCCTATGTACTTGGGGACTCAGATGTGTGGGGGCCAGTTGCACTGTTTCTTAAGTTTGGTCCTGGGGCAGCATGCATCACCCAGTGCAGAATCCTGCCCCCCCTCCCCCGGGCCTCCCCAGGCTCCCAGGATTGCATTTTCTGGAGATGAAGCCTGGGAATCTGCACTACAAGCATCCAGGTGATTCATACACGTATTTGGAAGCACTGATAGAATGTGGTGAGCCCTTTGTGAAAGATAAAGTCTCAACTTTTAAAAAAAATCCGTAGTTGCCTTTTAATAAACACAAATCTTGTGTTCCTTCCTCAGTTAAGGACACACACTCCCAGTTGAAAATCACTCTGCCTTTCTGATGCCCATGTGCTATGAAGATTCTGTTGACTGTTACCTTCTATATTTTGTATTCCAAAACAATGGGTATATCTTTCCATTTTTCCAATATAGATTTTTAGATTAGATATGCTTTTTCAAACTGGACACACACACAGTTTAGAATTTCAGCTATGGCTTCCTCTCAGATTGACCCCTTTCTGTGGGGTAGCAGTTCTTCCAGAAAAGGCCTCTGAAGGCAAGACCCTGGACAGACGCTGATGGGGCCCACTCCTCATCAGAATCATTGGATCATGACTGACCCCTAGTGGTGGCCTCTCTGTTTAACTGTGAGCCCATGGGCTGGGATGTGACCCCCAACGGTGCCCCAGAAGCGTCCACATATTCTGGGCCACCGCTGTCAGCTGGGGATGAAAGGCTTGTCTCTTGTCTTTTGAATCCAGCAGGCCTCACAGGCATTAAGCAGCAGATTGGAAAGCCTAAATATGTGTTGTTCTGCACCCAACCTCTGCCTTGGGGCAGGGGGATGCATTCTAGTCCACAGCGGTCCTCAGCCCACACATGCACATACCCAAATCACAAATGCAAACACAGGCGCAGGTGTGGGCACCCCCCCCCCACTCTGGACAATACCAGTTGTGTATCTACAGGGGTAATCTCATTGTGGGAAAGTTAATGAGGGCACTGAAGAAAGCTCAGGGATCAGGGGAAGCCTCTGTCTGAAAGAGGCTCCTAGACCTGGCTTGAGTAAATTCCTTCCCCTCTTTGGTCTGTTTCCCCAGCTGAGAAATAGAAGGTTGGGCCAATAGTCTAAGGTACTGGGAACCTGTAACGCTGGAGCCCATAGGTGGTTCTCAAGATGGGGAAGGGTCCTTCGGGGTCAGCTGAATGCCTTAGAGGCAGGACAGGCCCAGAGGTGATTAACCTGGGTCCATTGGATGGACTTAGGGCTGGAATATGAGCTCTCACAGCCTGCAGAGCTGTCCTGGACTCTTGGGAACCCAGTTGGACCAGCCTCCTGGGACTGCAGAGATATGGAATCCAGCCTCCCCAAGTACTGCAGGGTTGGGGGCTGGGAGCTACAGATCCAGACCCTAGAGCTGCCTCAGAACTGCCAGATGGGCCTGGGCAAGTCACATCCCTCTCTGTGAAATGAGAGGTCAGCCCGAATAGGTCCACTAAAGGAGGGCTGTGGGAGGGACCCAGTTATAGCCTGGGGCTACAGACTGGCTTCCAGGGTATTCAAGCAGCTGGCCTCTGGGAGAGGGGGTCAAGATTACGAGAGGCAGGGCTCAGAATCTAGGCCAAGCATCCACAGGACCCCCCTCTGGAGAGCCCCAGGCAGTCTGGGGGAGGGGCAGCAGGCAGCAGGTGCGCTGGGAGCATCTTTCACAAGGCACTAAATATTGCATCTGCTCCAGATAGGCAGCGAGTTGGAAAGTGCATAGAGTAGGCAGGGTGGCGGCTGCTCCCTGTGGCTGCATGTCCAGCCCAGCACCCGCTCAAGAGTTTACCTCAGACCTGCTCAATCGGGCAATCCATGCTCTGGGCCCTCTGGCCCCTCCCAAAAAGAGAGGGCTTTGGTAAGATGCAGTGAACTGGCTCTTTGGAAGAGGATGCAGTCAGACTCCTGTGCCTAGTGAGCCAGGCAGCCCCCGGTCAGCATCCCCACCCCACCTCCTTGGCCTCCCTTGTTCCTTATCCTCCCACCTGCTCACCTGCCCCAACACTGTTTCCTGTGCCCACTCTCATGTTTTTCTGCTCCTGGGCTGTCCTGCTCAAGTGTCTTTGACCTCCTCTGATAGTCTTCCTCTTTCCAAGGAGCCCCCAACCCCCGCCTATATGTGACATTCTCCCTGAAAACACCAGAGTGCACAAGCTTAAGTCACTCCCAGTCACGTGAGGGAGACAAGACAAAGACGTAAATACCACTTGGCAAGAGATCTAGGGTGTGAAGAGAGGCAGATCTGGGGCTGTGGGAGCTCAGGGGGGCTGGCTTAGGCTCCCTCCAAGGAGGCTACATCTGAGCTGGGTCTTGAATGTGGCTCTGAGCCAAACCTCTCCTTTAAGCTCCAGGCCAGGAGCCAATTGCCAGCTGGATCCTCCATTCAGCATTTCAAGGGGACCTCACGCTCTGTAGGTCTAAGTCTGAACCCAGAAAACATGCCCCCCATCTCAGTCCTGTTTTCTTCTTAGGGAAAGCACCATCATGCACGCAGGCCTGCACACAAAATCTACATTTGAGTAATAGTGCTCCTCTCCTGCACTGTAAGCTCTCTGATGGCAGGAACCATTTCTAGTTTTCTTGCCATTATCCCCAGCACATAGCCCAGTGCGTGGCACAGATAGACACTCAGGTATTTGATGGCTGGTAGGCTGGGGGCAATCCTGGCAGACAAAAGATCATGCCCAAAGACCAAGAAGTGAGACAGTGAAGGCCACATGAGGAAAGGCAAGCAGTAGGGTATGGCCAGAATAAAGCATGTCTGGGGTAGAGGTGGAGAAGGGGGAGAAAATCAGGTTGAGGAAGAGAAGCCAGTGCCAGGAACAAAGGGCATTGAATGTCAAAACAAAATGTTTGGCTTTTCACTCTGCCTACAGCTCTGAGAGGTTGTGGGCAGGGAAGGGTCCCAGTCCAGTTTGCTGTAGGAAGACCACTCTGACACTGTATTAAGTACAAGGATGGCCGGGGCAGAGTGGGGGTGGGGAGACCAGCAAGGAAGCTACTAGAATAGCCCAGGGCAGGGGTGGTGAGCTAGGGTCATAGGCCCTAGCTTGGCCCCCACAATCCAGGCCCTCAAATCTACAGCCTCCAGAAGGAAAGTAGAATAGACAGGACTGGCTGGCCACTTGGATGAACCAAGGGAGGAGTCAGAAATAGACCAGTTTTTGGACTAGATATCTAGAGCGTGAGATGCCATTCACTCCTAGAGGGAACAGGAGGAGGAAAAGGTACGGCATGGGAGGAGAGAGCCGAGCTCTGTCTTGGATGTGTTTAATTTGAAGTCCCCAAGGAGAGGCAGGCCTGCCAGCACCTTAACTGCTTCAGCTGGCCCTGAGGGCACTTGTGCTCCCTGGTTCTCGCAGCTGTCCCCTTCATTGACATCAGCTGCAGTGGGGGTGAGCTGGATGATAGCCCAGCAGGTCTGACTGTGAGTTTTCCCAGGGGACGGCCGTGTGGCCAATGCCGAGGAGAAGCTGATGGACGACCTTCTGAACAAAACCCGCTACAACAACCTGATCCGCCCAGCCACCAGCTCCTTGCAGCTCATCTCCATCCAGCTGCAGCTCTCCCTGGCCCAGCTCATCAGTGTGGTAGGTGCAGAGGGCAGCTGCGGCTCAAGGCTCAGGAGAAGAGGCAGGGTGGGTTTTCAGTGCTCCCGCCAGGTCTTGGGAAAAGGAGTGGCCATTCCGTGTGCAGAGATGGGAGTCAGGAGACTTGAGTTTGACTTCTGGCATTGCCAGATCCCTGGGCAAGGTCCCAGATTGTTCATCTGATCCTTTTCCATCTCCATAAATTAAGGAATTTGCTTAAACTTTGAGTGCCCTGACCTTGCCTGTATGTTATGATTCTTTCATTTCAAAATTGCTGTCTGTGCCTTTGCACATGCTGTCCTCTGTGCCTGGGATGTCCTGCCCACTTTGTGCACACTAGCTCCACAGTTTGGAGCCACCTGAAAATCCATGATCTTGATATTGATTAAAATGCCTTGGCTTCAAGTAACAACATCCAACTAAGAGTGACTAAAGGACATGTGTCATACCACAATAAGGACATGTGTTATACCATATAACAAGAGAGGAGGCCAATAGTTTCAGGGTTGGTTAGCTCAGTAATTCAATGATTTCAGCACTCTAGGTTGTTGTCAATAAAGTCAAGACTCTCTTGTTTTTCCCTCATGGTCACAAGATGGCAGCCATAGCTCTAAACATAAAACTCTCACATGACAGTATCTGTTAAAGGAAATGGCAAATCTTTTGGGGGGTTCTTTTTCTTTCTTTTTTTTTTTTCCTTTTTGTCTTTTTTCGTTACCCGCAACGGGATCGCAACCCTTGGTGTCAC
>NW_007727170.1:426962-430164 GCF_000696425.1 Galeopterus variegatus | reverse complement strand
AGAGGCTGGAGAGGGCCCATGAAGTTCATGAGTATCAAATATCTAATGAATCCATGGTTTTCGTTTAACAAAGAAGAAAGGGCTTAGGGAGGGATGACCACTGGGTAGGTAGCCAATGGGCCTGCTATAGGCTCTGCTCAGCTAGGTCTCTAACATAACTATAAGCTTCTCCTCCTTGTCCTCTTAGCCCCACACTATCATGCCCCCTAGCCTGCTCAATAGCTGACCTCACACACCTGCTACTTGTTGGGAAAAATAGGAACCAGGTTTGGGGAACTGATGGGTACAGAGGCCCAGGTGTAGGGGCAGGACCAGAGGCAGCTGCAACCCCTGTTGAGCCGGGTGGGTGAGGGTCTGGACAAGTGAGGGTGTTTGCTGCAGGTATGGATGGGAGGAATAGATTGCAGCATTCACAGGTGGGATTGTCAGGTCTTGATACAGAGCTGTGGGGCAGGGGTGGGGGCGCTGAGGAAGGCTGAGGTGAACTTCCCTTCTCCCCTCTGCTGTCTCTAAGTTGGAGGTGTCTGAGGGATCATGGTAAACCTTCCTGGGTCTCCACCCAAAGGCTTAGAGCCCTGCTCCTGGAAGCAGTTCTGAGGGGAGCGTTCACATAGGGAGAGTGCAGGGCGTTGTGTCCAGCCGTGGGGGAAGGAAAAACCACGGGGGATGAACCTCCTCTGGTCAGGTGGCTGCCTTCTTAACCCATAGCCTCTCTCTAGCACAATTGGCCCCCACAGTCCAGGCCCTCAAACCTACAGCCTCCAGAAGGCTTTGGCCAGGTTAATGGCTGGCTCCCTTGCCTAGGAGGAAGCACAGGAAGCCTCTGTCCCTCACCCTTCTGCAGGATTCTATGCAGGCCTTGCCCAGGCTGTTGTCTGAGTGTTATTGTCCAGCCAAGGGCATTTCGCTTAGTGAAGTGAACCCAGCTGCTGCTGTGAGCAGCCACCCTGGTGAGGGTGAACAGGCAAGTGGCTCTGGCCATGCTTCTAGGCTCAGGTTGCCCCTACCAGATCTGCTCCATGGTCCCTATGGGGTGATAGAGGCTACCAGAAGGAGGAGGGGACACAGCCTCCAGCCCCTACCCCTGCGAGTACAACCATGAGCTGTGGTATTCTTGAAAGCTTGTGTATAAAGCAAATATTAGATTGGAGATGGAGGGAGATCTTTCTATTTTTCTTTCTTTCTTTTTTTTGGGGGGGGGTTATTTGTTTTTTGAGGAGGGAGGGTTAGGCACAACCAGTTTAAAGACAGAAGTTTCTAAGGAGCAGGCAAAGAGTTTGTGCTGGGTAAGACAAGTGGGCCTTTCAAAGCAGCTCCTTTTTTTGTGGGGAGGGAGCACCAGGGTCCTGCACCAGTGTCCTAGGCACATTCAGCAGCTGCTGGGGGAATAAAGGAGAATGAAGGACAGGACTAAGGTATAAGAGAACTTTCTGGATGATAGAAATGTTCTATATCTTGAAAAGAGGTGTGTTACATAGGTAATGCATTTGTTAAAACAGATGAAACTGTACACTGAAGATCTTTGCATTTCACTGTATGTAAATAATACCTCAACTTAAAAAAAATGTCTTTAAGACAGATAAAGGTTTTCTACTTCTGATAATGGCAAAGTAGCTTGTTGCAGATTAACCCATCCACAAGAACAATTAGAAAAACTGGACAAAAGCATCAAAAAAAGAAAATAATCTGTTTGAAGGTAATTGGAGACCTCAGCCAGGACTTGAGTGACCAGGATCTAGGATGTGACCCTGACAGTCTGTGGTGCTTTTCCCCACAGTGAGTACTGGTAAATAGCAGGGAGCCAAGAGGCTAAGAAACTGAGCACAAACTGGTGGCTGAGAGTCTGGGAGCCTCACTGAAGAGCTGGAACTCTCACAGGACGGAAATGACACACAGTGGGAGTGCGGGTCCCTCCAGGAGTGAAAATGAATAAAAAATAGATCAGCCCTCATAAAAAGTAAAACCTATTTTGAACCAGCTCAGATCTAGTCCTAGCTTAATCTAGTCTCAAACTACATTAAGGTGATCTGCCCCTACTCTAACTGCCTGACATAAAGCCAAAGTAAATACTCTCTGCAGACCAATAAAAAACAAGATAAAACGTGCTAGGCATGCCATAAGATGAAACGAAATGAGAAAAAACCAAGAGACAAAAGAAGACAACAGAAAAAGACACACAGATGATCCACATATTGGAGTCATCAGACATAGACTTTAAAATAACTGAGATTAAGATTATAAATTGTATGTTGTGTATTTTACCACAATTTAAAATAAACAAATTTTCTTAAAAAGTAAACAACTACTGGGCCAGCCCGGTGGAGCATTGGAGAGTGCGCCGCTTGGGAGCGTGGCAGCGCTCCCGCCGAGGGTTCGGATCCCATGTGGAGACCGGTTCCCGCTCACTGGCTGAGCGCGGTGCGGGCGCAACACCGAGGGTTGCGATCCTGTTGCCGGTCCCCGGTATGGGCGCGACACCAAGGGTTGCGATCCCGTTACCGGTCAGTAAAAAAAAAGACAAAAAAAAAAAGGAAACAACTACCATTAATATGTTCAAGGAAATTATAATGATGGAGAATTTCTCCAGAGAACTGGTAATTATAAAAAAGAATCAAAGGGCTGAGCTCGTGGCGCACTCGGGAGAGTGCGGTGCTGGGAGCGCAGCAGCACTCCTGCCGCAGGTTCTGATCCTATATAGGGATGGCTGGTGTGCTCACTGGCTGAGCATGGTGTGGCTGGTCTCAAAAAGGACAAAAAAAAAAAAAAGAATCAAAGTTAAATTCTAGAATAAAAACATACAAAAACTTTAATTTAAAACTTATTGGAAAAAAATTCATTGGATGGGTCTAATAGCAGATTGGTCATAGCAGAAGAGAAGATTAATGAACTAGAAGAGAGGTCAATAGAAAACATCTACATAAGCCACAGAGAGAACAAAAGGATGAAAAATGCAGGAAAGAAAACAGTATGGTATATGATGTTTTTTAAAAAAGGTCCAACATGTGTATTTAGAGTCTTAGAAGAAATGGAGATAATTTTATTTTTAATTTTATTTTGTTGATAAACATTGTGGTTGATTATTGTTGCCCCTTACCAAAACCTCCCTCCCTCCTCCCTTTCCTCCCTCCCCCCCAACAATGTCCTTTTGTCTGCTTGTCGTATCAACTTCAAGTAATTGTAGTTGTTATATCTTCTTCCCCCC
>NW_007727170.1:424290-425962 GCF_000696425.1 Galeopterus variegatus | reverse complement strand
CTCCCCCCCCCCCCCCCGGAGATAATTTTTGAACTGATACTGGCTAAGAATTTTCCAAAACTGACCAAAGACATTAGGCTACAGATTCAAGAGTCTCTATGAACCCCGTGAGCGATAAATACAAAGAAAACCACACCCAGGCACATCACACTCAAACTACTCACAACCACATAGAAAGAAAAAAATCTTAAAAGTATCCAGAAAAAGAAAAGAAAAAAAAAGCAAGAGCAACAATTATACTACAAGCTGAAATTGGAAGCTGGAAAATTGAATGACATTTTAAAACTGTTACAGGAAAAAACCGCATTCCTAGAATTAGACAAGGATTTTGAAGATATCCTTCAAAAATGAAGGTGAAATAAAGGTGTTTTTAGACAGACAGAGAGAGAGAGAGAATTTAACACTAGAAGATGCAGTATTAAAGGAAATACTGAAGTTGTTCTTTAACCATAAGGAAAATGATCCCAGATGGAAACATATAAATATGTGAGAAAGAATGAAGCCCAAAAGAAAGGGTTAATTTATGGGTTAACTTAAATTGATATTGATACTACAAAACACAAATACCTTCCAAGCTTTTAACTATACGAATATGTAGAATTAAATACATGACAATAATAGCTCAAAAGTCAGGAGGGGGTAGATAGAGTTGAAATGTTCTAAAATCCTTGCCTTCTTCTTGAAGTGGTAAAATAATTTATGTTAGATTCTAAAAGTCAAGTATGTATATTATAATCTCTAGGGTAATTACTAAAAGAAATGGAATAATAAAATAATCTAAAACAAGTCAAGAAAAGAAAGAAAAGGGCATAAACAGAAAACAGATAGATGGTAAGTTTAAACTCAAATATATCAATAACTACATTAAATGCAAATGCTCTAAATCTCTAATCAAAATGAGACAACCGGCAGGCTTCCTTCTCCTTACCCCCAACCCCCAACAGCCTGGAATGTGGGTGTTGCGGTTGAAGCTCCAGCGGTCATCTTGGACCATGGAGATGATGGCCACACTCTAGGTGTGGTAGAGAAGAAAGCTGGAAGGAACCTGGGTACCTGAGGACTTTGTAGAGAAGAACCACCGTATATGTCCAAACTGTTACATGAGAGAGACATAAACTCCTTCTTTATTTAAGCCTGTGTGGCTCTGGCTCTCTATTACTGGCAGCTGAACCTTATCCTTCCAATATGCTTACCTAATGGAAGGTTCAAGAAAGGTTCCTGGAGGAAGTGACTCCCAAGCTGAGATCAGGAGACTGCAAACTATATTGAAGAGGAGGCAGGAGAAAGGGTGCAGACTGAGAGCACAAAACACATTCAGAGAACTAAAGAAGGCCAGGGGGCTTGGAGCACAGAATAAAGGGGCACAGGGAGGTGAAATGAGGCTGAGAAAGTTGCAAGGCCCTGTAGACCCTGTGAAGGGTCTGGATTTTTATTGTACATGTGAAAAAAACCACAGAAGTGACCTAAACAGGGATAAGATTGGGGGGGGGGGAGTGACAGGTACTTTGGAAAGTTCATTCTGGCTGCACAGGAAGAAGAGATGTGTGTGTGGGGGGGGGTGTTCAGAATGGACATAGAGCAGTTAGGAGGGTCTTACAGTGGTCCACGTGAGAAGTGGATGATGGTGGTCTGGATTATTATGGTAGAATTTATGTATTCATTCAGAAAATAT
>NW_007727170.1:418982-423964 GCF_000696425.1 Galeopterus variegatus | reverse complement strand
AGCACAAAACACATTCAGAGAACTAAAGAAGGCCAGGGGGCTTGGAGCACAGAATAAAGGGACACAGGGAGGTGAAATGAGGCTGAGAAAGTTGCAAGGCCCTGTAGACCCTGTGAAGGGTCTGGATTTTTATTGTACATGTGAAAAAAAACCACAGAAGTGACCTAAACAGGGATAAGATTGGGGGTGGGGGGAATGACAGGTACTTTGGAAAGTTCATTCTGGCTGCACAGGAAGAAGAGATGTGTGTGTGTGTGGGGGGGGGTGTTCAGAATGGACATAGAGCAGTTAGGAGGGTCTTACAGTGGTCCACGTGAGAAGTGGATGATGGTGGTCTGGATTATTATGGTAGAATTTATGTATTCATTCAGAAAATATTCATCGAGTATCTGAGATGTCTCAAATACTCTTCTAGGTGGCTCCTTTCCTCAAGCCTCTTAGATTCTAGTAGGAGGTGGCAGACAATACATAGACAGACAGTGTCCAGTGGTGATAAGTGTAATAAGAAAAATAAGGCAGAGTGACAGAGAGCAAGAGCGACAGAGGTGCTATTTTATATAGGAAGGTTGGGGAAAACGTTTCTGATGGGGTGACATTTCTGATGCCTGAAGAAAGTGAGGAAGTCATCTGAAAAGGGAATAGAATGTGCAAAGATATGAGCAAAGAGACAAGTGCAGCTGAAAGGGAACGAGCAAACAGGAGAGTGCTGGGACATGAGGTTACAGAGCTAATGTGGTGGGGTTTGGGGCAGATCCTTAGGGTCTTATAGGCCCTGGGCAGAATTTGGCTTTTACTTTGGATGAAACAGGGAGGCAGTGGAGGATTTGAACAGACTGACATAGTCCAAGGAGTTGAGATTTTAAAAGGATCACCCTGGCTGCCAGGCAGGCCAGGGCAGGTCACAAAGACCAGTTAGGAGGCTATTGTAATAGTCCAGGCAACAGATGATGGAGAGAAGATGGAGATGGAGAGAAGCAGACAAATTTGAGACTCATGTAAGAGATACAATCTATAGAACTTATATGGATCAGACAGCAAGACGTCAGAGACAACTCCCAGGTTTCTGGCTCATGGAGCTGGATGGTTAGGGGTGCCATTCACTGAGACAGTGATGCCAAAGGAGGAACAGGTTTGGGGGAAGATCATGAGCTTTATTTCAGACATGCTGCATGTGAAATACCCATCCGAGAGATGTTGGGGCACCAGTTGGTCACATGTGCCTGGAGCTCAGAGCCTTTTGAGTGGTAAAGTGTGATCCATTGGTGAGGGCTTCTCCTTCACAGTGAACTGATAGCCCTGTTTCCTTCCCCAGAACGAGCGAGAACAGATCATGACCACTAATGTCTGGCTGAAACAGGTAAGTGCCCTGGAGGGTCCCCAGCCTCTAGGGCTGCCCTTTGGTGGCAATGGACCTACAAGTGATGGGGCCTTGCCTGTCTGCTCAGGAATGGACTGACTACCGCCTGGCCTGGAACAGCTCCCGCTACGAGGGTGTGAACATCCTGAGGATCCCTGCAAAGCGCATCTGGTTGCCTGACATCGTGCTTTACAATAAGTGAGTGGCGGGGGTTGGCCAATGGCTGGTGAGAGCCAGGCCAGGGCAGCAGGCCCAGCCTCAAGTGCAACCATAGGCCCCTCTGCGTGTCACTCAGACTTCCAGGCTATCAGACTGGAAGAGGTATACGAGCAGAGCCAGTACCCTCAGTTCCATGTGGGGAGTCGGAGGCCCAGAGAGAGAAGGGCCTTGTCTAACTCACACAGGCACAGCTGGGACCAGGGCAGCATCCTGATCCTTTACAGTCCAGTGCTCTTTCTGTCTTCCATACTGTGTTTTTTTTTTGTTTGTTTGTTTGTTTTTCCTTTTTTGTCTTTTGTCATGTCCAGCAACGGATCGCAACCCTCAGTGCCGCGCCCGCACTGGACCGGGACCGGCAACGGGATGGCAACCCTCGGTGTTGCGCCCGCACCTCGCTCAGCCAGTGAGCGGGAACCAGTCTGTATGTGGGATCCGAACCCTCGGCGGGAGCACCACCATGCTCCCAAGCGGCGCACTGTAGCAGTGTGCCACCGGGCCGGCCCATTCCATACTGTGTTTTTAACCTCAGCTGCTTTGTCAGTGTTGGGTGTTAGTACCACTGACATACTATACAAAAATATCTTCGGTAGATGGAGGGAATAAGGATACCCTTCCTGGGTTGTAACCATACCAGCAGTAGCAGGAAATGATTAACAGTATATGGTCTAGGGACTGACAGACCTGAGTTCAAATCTCAGCTGTACTGCTGACTAGTTTTCTGACCTTGAAGAAATTTAACTTCGAGTGTTGGTTTTCCCATCTGTAAAATGGAGATAATAATAAAACCTACCTCATTGGGCTATCATGAGGCTTAAATGAGCTATTCCGTGTGAAGCCTTCAAAATGCTTCATGGTAGGGCTCTCTCCACCACACAGTTGCCAAGAAAAGCAGCCCCTTTCAGTGAGCACATGGGGGGTCGGAAGGGTAATTAGTAGGAAATAATCCTGAAGGGCTCTTTGGTGAGTTCTGAGAATGGGCCGAGTTTCATGTCTGTGGGTCTCATGATGTTCTCCTCCATGCCCTGCCCTGACCCCAGTGCCGATGGGACCTATGAGGTGTCTGTCTACACCAACGTGGTGGTCCGCTCCAACGGCAGCATCCTGTGGCTGCCCCCTGCCATCTACAAGAGCGCCTGCAAGATCGAGGTGAAGCACTTTCCCTTCGACCAGCAGAACTGCACCCTCAAGTTCCGCTCCTGGACCTACGACCACACGGAGATTGACATGGTCCTCAAGTCTCCCACGGCCAGCATGGATGACTTTACTCCCAGTGGTGAGTGGGACATAGTAGCCCTCCCAGGGCGAAGGACAGTGAACCCACTGGACCCTCGCTACGTGGACGTGACTTACGACTTCATCATCAAGCGCAAGCCGCTCTTCTACACCATCAACCTCATCATCCCCTGCGTGCTCATCACCTCACTGGCCATCCTCGTCTTCTACCTGCCCTCCGACTGTGGCGAGAAGATGACCCTGTGCATCTCTGTGCTGCTGGCGCTCACAGTCTTCCTGCTGCTCATCTCCAAGATCGTGCCGCCCACCTCCCTCGATGTGCCACTCATTGGCAAATACCTCATGTTCACCATGGTGCTGGTCACCTTCTCCATCGTCACCAGCGTCTGTGTGCTCAACGTGCACCACCGCTCACCCAGCACCCACACCATGGCGCCCTGGGTCAAACGCTGCTTCCTGCACAAGCTGCCCACCTTCCTCTTCATGTCGCGCCCTGGCCCTGACAGCAGCCCAGGCAGGGCACTCCAGCCCAGCCAGTCGCGCCTGACCAAGGCAGAGGCCACTGCCGCCACCTCTGCCGTGGGCCCTGCCAGCCCCTCCAACCTCTACGGGAACTCCATGTACTTTGTGAACCCTGCCTCTGCGGCTCCCAAGTCTCCAGCTGGCTCTGACTCGGCAGGTGTCCCCCGGGATTTCCGGCTGAGGTCCTCTGGGAGGTTCCGGCAGAATGTGCAAGAAGCGTTAGAGGGTGTCAGCTTCATTGCCCAGCACATGAGGAGTGACAATGAAGACCAGAGCGTAAGTTGCTCGCCCAGTCCCTGCCCACCTGCCCTAAGGAAGGAGCTCAGATAATATCACCGGTTTCCCACTTCCCAGTTAATTCATGAGACAAGGACTCTCAAATTCTTTATTTTAATCCAAAAATGAAATGAGTTTTATCATAGCTTCATGCATTGGGGGAGAGGAAGGAAGTACTGGTGATCTTTTTTTGTTTGTTTTGGGTTCCCCAAAAGCAGATCTTGAGATGGGGACTTGGGTGCAGGTAGTTTTTTTTTGAGAGGTGATCCTGGGACGCACAGTGAGGAAGAAGGGAAAGCTAGTCGGAGAAAGGAGGAAAGCCAGAATAGAATATTAATGAGGATTCTGCTGGGGGCACCAGGGGCTCAGTCCTGTTAGAGAACCTCTGGGGACCCATGGGAACAAGCCTCAGAATCGCCTCCCTGGAGGGAGCCTGGGTATTTACCCACAAGCTCCCACCCCGAGTAGGTTGAGGGAAGCCCCAGGACATTAGCTGTCCTGCACTTCTGGGTTATTCCAGCTTTCCAGAGCAAGCACCCTTGGTGCTGGAGAAAGCCCTGGGGCAAAAGAAGAGAGGAAACGCAAGTGGGAGGCTCCAGTGGGCTGGAAAATGACTCTGAGATCACAGATATTTTAAAAAGAGGGTAAGTTTTAAAAAGAGGTAAGTTTACATTCACAGGACAAAGCAATGAGTGTTAGAGTTTGGGTGTCTCAAATGACTCCTCAAATGACACTTCTAAGGGTAATTTTATAATTGAACACGGAATGTGATGGTAACAGTCACAAACTTTCACACACATTTCCGTACTGGACAGGAAAACACGTTTCATACCCTTGTGAATGTTCTCATTTCAATACCTTATCAGATCAGATTCTCTGAGCCCACGGTACCCCCCACCTTTGCAACTGCATGGAAAAAAAATAGGACAGCTCCTAGTTCTTATCTTTCTGCAATTCCTTTTCACCAGCTGCATTCTCAAGGGAAAGCACTGGCATTCCATTAGTGCAAGGAGAGAAAAAAGCAGGCTGGAAAAGTCCCGAAATTACACTATGCTGAGGAAAGAGGAGAATTGCTAACAAATGGAGTATAGGATGGGAGATCTCCTTCTATACCCTTCTATACCCCGAGTGTGGTCCTTCGGTCAGCAGCATTGGCATCACCTGGAGCTTGTCGGATGTTCGGTCTTAGGCCCTACTCCAGTCCTCTTGACTTAGAATCTGCATTTTATCAGCACCGCACTCTACTGAGTGAGCCACGGGCCGGCCTAGAATCTGCATTTTAAGCAGATCCCAAGGAGATTCCTAGTCACATTGGTGTTTGAGAAGCACAGTTCTATAGGACTATCAGATTTCGTTTTCTGTAAAATTAATTTGA
>NW_007727170.1:413375-418243 GCF_000696425.1 Galeopterus variegatus | reverse complement strand
GTGCGACACTGAGGGTTGCGATCCGTTGCCGGTCACGAAAAAAGACAAAAAATAAAAAAAACATTCAGTAGCTCAGCATCACCTAATTCACTGACTCTCAAACATTAATGTGCAGCCTGGAGCCCTGCTGGCTAAATGGAAACCACCTTGGCACCTTTTCAAAATACAGCTTCGGGGACACCATTCCAACCGAGCCAGGATCTCTAAGGAACTTGCATTTTTAACCAGATCCTGATGGTTCGTGTGCACATTTTGGGTTGGGCAGCACTGGTCTCCTGTGGCCCTGGCTGTGCTGCCACCCACCCTGGACTCCCTCTCCTCTGAAGTCCTCACCACTCCCTTGGCACTCATGATCCTCCTGCTATTTCTAGCTCAATTAACTACAAGCCTCTTGGGAAGGAGCCAGGCAGGACCCACTGTTATTAGAATCACCAGTGTTCACTAAGCTCCAACCACACATCAAGCGCTCTGCCAGGGGCCGACACACATCGCTGCTAACCCTTCCAGGAGCCCTGTGTAGGGGCTTTTACTAGAGCTCCCATTTTACAATGGGGAAAGGGAGGATCAGAGAGGTCCACTGACTACCCAGGGGCTTTCTGACATCCTTAATGTCTCTTGCCCTTCCCTGTGCCTTGCCCTGCACTAAGCACATGGTGGACTTATTGACTGATGGACTTTTTCATGTGTAGTTGGAGAAGAGAGGCTTTCTTCCCTTCTGGAGCAAGCCCACCCCTAAGCCAGACCGTGCTGTGTTTCTCATCTTCAGTACTTTCTCCCTCCTGGGTGATTAACTGGTCACTATAAATAGCACAAAAATATAAAAAGAATGGGAGAAGCACACACACCCCAAAAAATAAAAAAAAAAAGCCATTTGAAATTAGGGCTGTCAAAAAGAAGCCCAGGAAGGCTGAGAGAAAGCTGAGGAGCTCTCCATGTGAAGAGCAATGCTGTGCTTGCTGTGTCTTAGGCACAGGTGCCAGTTGTGTTTGGTTCGGGGTGTGGGGGCTGGCTTGACACAGGATTATCCTGGGGGGTAGGCACACACCATTGACGGGGCCCTGACAAATTGGGTCACTGACGTCAGCTTGCCCGCTGCTGCCTGCACTTCCAACTCCAGAGCCTCTGCTGAGCCCTCCTCTGGCCCCTCTCTGCCTGGGAAAGTATTCAGCATGAGCCAGACAGGCCAGGGGTGTGAACTTGGGCAGGCGGGAGGGAGCCCAGGGTGCTGGGCAAATGGGCCTCTCTCTGGGCATCTCCCCTAGTGCAAAGGAGGCGGGCACAGCTGTGGTGGCACCTGTGGAGGCCAGCCTAGTTTCTACCAACCCCACGCCCAGGTCCGGGCAGGCGGGAGGGAGCCCAGGGTGCTGGGCAAATGGGCCTCTCTCTGGGCATCTCCCCTAGTGCAAAGGAGGCAGGCACAGCTGTGGTGGCACCTGTGGAGGCCAGCCTAGTTTCTACCAACCCCACGCCCAGGTCTGAGAGGACCAGAGATGCAGAGGGAGAGAGACCCAGACAGTGCAGCAGAAGGAGGTTAGGTCTTAATCATGGGAAATAGCAGATACTGCTGTGAACAGAATTGAGTAAATTAAACAGCAGGATTTCCAGGTGTTCTGCATTGCCCTGCCCCCACTGAGCAAGGTGGGCCCCAAATCTTCCATTAGGCAGGGCCAGCTCAAGCAGAGAGTTTGGGGTGAAAATGAGAGAAAGGGGCTTTGCAGTCCTCAGGCTTCATCCCCCTTTATGTTTAACCAGATTTGGATTTCAAATCACAATATGTGGTATTAGTGCCCCCTCACATTCCTAACTTTTCTGTATAGCGCACATTCCCAGTGGCCCTGCAGTGCCATAGGGACAGGTAGGGGTGGAGTTGGAGGACACAGAGAGATGAGTGGCCCAACTGAGAGATGAGCCTGGGACTCAGAGCTTGCCACCCCACAATGTGGTTCCAAACCTGTGGGGTCCCTGGCCAGATGGTGAGGGCCAGACTTGGGGGAAGGAGGGACCCCAGTGCTTGGCGCCTGTAACCAGCCCCCGTGTCTGCCTGCAGGTCATTGAGGACTGGAAGTACGTGGCCATGGTGGTCGACCGGCTGTTCCTGTGGGTGTTCGTGTTTGTATGCGTCCTGGGCACCGTGGGGCTCTTCCTACCTCCCCTCTTCCAGACCCACACACCTTCCGAGGCGCCCTAGGCTGCCCAGCATGCCCGAGGGCCCCCAGGGTTGTCAGGGGGAGATGATGTGAGTGGCCAGGTGGGCAGTTTGCTGTTTCTTTCTGGGTTGTGGCTGATGAGGCCCTAAACAGAGGTGACCATCAGCCATCAATCCTATCAAACCAGTCATGGCCGTGGGAGGGCAAAGATGGGGATCCTGGATTGTCCTTTCTGAATGTCTTGGAGGAATCCCAGGAAACCCCATGGGGTGGGGGGGCTTTGCCCTGTCTTCCTTCCCTGCACCAGACACTGGGAATAAAGACGAGCATTCTAGCAACACCTACTACGTGCCAGGCAACTTGCCGGTATCCCAGCCTACCTCCCCACCCCCATCTCCCTCCGCTTGTCCCTGTCCAGTCCCTCTCACCCTTCAAGATCCTTTCCAGCTCAGAGCCTTTCTATTTGTTGTAACTTTGTCCTGAACCATCTTCCCTCAGTGCTTCTCAAGCTCCTCCCATGGCCATGTCCATCAGGGCTCTGCTCCAATCCACCCTTTGCTACAATGTCACCTCCTCCGAGAGGCCTTCCCTTATCACCACGCTAAAGCAGCATCCCCCGTGACTGACTGTGTTACGCTGCCACCTTCCTCCAGCACTCCTCTGTCCCCGCGGTTCTCATTTGGTGGCACGTTTATCATCCACATCTCACCCACTAGAGTGTGAGCTCCGTGAGAGCAGGGTCTTGGTTTTTCACGTCTGCCACAGTATCCCCAGGGCCTAGGACAGAGCTCGGCACACAGGAGGTGCTCAATAAATGTGTGTTGAATGAAAGAATGGCTCCTATTCCTCCTTCAAGCTCAGATGTCCCTTCCTCTAAGCAGCCGTCTCTGGTTCCCCCACCTGAAAGGCATGACTCCACAGCCCTGGTCACTTTCTGCTTGCTTATCATGGCTGGGTTCGGGTCTGTCACCCTCACAGATGCACAAATGCTCTGATTGGTTCTTTCCACATACTTTCTTTTGCACAGTGCCTGGCACATAGTGGGCACTCAGAATATTTGTGGAATGGAGGAGGACTTTTTAAAAAAATTCTATTTTTAAATTATTATATGATAAAATTGACTTTTTAATTTGTAGGTCTATATTTTTTTTTTGGCAGCTGGCTGGTACAGAGATCCAAACTCTTGACCTTGGTGTTATAACACCATACTCTAACCAACTGAGCTGACTGGCCAGCCCTATGAATTTTAACACACATATAGATTTGCATAACCACCACCACAATCAAGATACAGGAGAGATCCATCACCCAAAACAACTCCCTCCTGCAATTCCTTTATAGTCCCACCTCCCTCCACTCCTAGATCCTGGAAACCACTTATCCTTTCTCCATCACCATAGTTCAGTCTTTTCAGGAATGTCATTTAAATGGAATCACACAGTCTATAACCTTTGGAGATGGGCTTCTTTCCTTCAGCATAATTCATCCAAGCTATTGAGGGGATCAATAGTATGTTCCTTTGTATTGCTGAGCAGTGCAGGGGTTTTCAAAAAGTTAATGGAAAATGTGTATTATGAAAAAACTATGCATGGATTTAAAATTTTTTTTGCACCAAAATAAAATCATACTAATTTGTTACAACATCTGAACAGAAACTAGTTTGAGCACTGAGAAGGATAAGACGTCAGTTTGAAAAGAGCCCCTATCAGAGCAACATGAATTCTGCTAAAATTGAAGCCAGAACAAACATCAGTGTACGGTGAAGCTTGGGTGGAAAAATGGTGAAATCATGATGCTTTTTGAAAAGTTTATGGAGACAATGCTTCAAAAAGATCAGCAGTTTACAAATGGATAACTAGTTTTAAGAAGGGACAAGAGAATGTTGAAGATGTGCCCCTCAGCAGCTGATCATCCACATCAATTTGCAAGGAAAAATGAACCTTGTTCATGCCCTAATTGAAGAGGACTGAAGATTAACAGCAGAAACAATAGCCCACACCACAGACATCTCAATTGGTTCAGCTTACACAATTCCGACTGAAAAGTTACAGTAGAGCGAACTTTCCTGCTTGATGGGTGCCAAAGCTGTTGCGCCCTGATCAGCTGCAGACGGGAGCAGAGCTTTCAATGGAAATTTTAAACAAATGGGATCAAGATCCTGAAGTATTTCTTCAAAAAATCATAACAGGAGATGAAACATGCCTTTACCGGTATGATCCTGAAGACGAAGCACCGTCAAAATCATGACTACTTTGTTTTTTGTTTTATTTTTTGTCCTTTTTGAGACCGGCCGCACCGTGCTCAGCCAGGGAGCGCACCAGCCATCCCTATATAGGATCCAAACCCGCGGCAGGAGCGTCGCTGTGCTCCCAGCGCCGCACTCTCCCGAGTGCACCACAGGCTCAGCCCATGACTACTAACAGGTGGAAGTGGTCCAGTCAAAGCAAAAGAGGACCGGTCAAGAGCAAAGGTCATGGCAACAGTTTTTTGGGATGCTCAAGGCATTTTGCTGTTGACTTTCTGAGAGGCCAAAGAAAGGTAACATCTACTTATCAGAATCTTTTGAGAAAGTTAGCCGAAGCTTTAGCAGAAAAACGCCAGGAAAGCTTCACCAGACAGTCCTTCCCCACCACGACAATGATCCTGCTCACTCCTCTCATCAACCGGGGCAATTTTGCGAGTTTCTTTGGGAAATCATTAGGCATCCACCTTACAGTCCTG
>NW_007727170.1:410103-411857 GCF_000696425.1 Galeopterus variegatus | reverse complement strand
TACATTCAATGAGTTTTAGTAAGCCGATCACCATAACCCAGTTTTAGAACATTTGCATCACCCCAGTAAGATTCTTTATATCCATCTATACTTACTATGGAGCTTTGAGCGTTCTTTATGTGCTGTGGATACAAGTCCTTTGTTGAATATGTGACTGGCAATATATTCCCAATGAATGGCTTTTTGCCAGATGAGTGAGAATATTTTAATTGGGGGCCTGAGAGGTGGGTCCCAATTCTTACATTTTCTGGGTCCTGCAAAATGTCTCCTTTAGTTTGGTTTTAATATGGGTAAAGGCGACTCGCCACTTACTGAATGTCCAGAGGAGAGTTTACCACAAAACTCCTTCCTCCTGTGATAAAGGGACATCGAGGAAGCCTCCAGATGCTCCCTCATCCCTATTGGGTGGTCAGAGAGGCCAAGGAGCCCTAGGGTTTCCCGCCTGGTCACTGCACTTTCCTGGGGCATCTAGGGTTGCCGATGGAGGGGGGCAGAGGGGTTCCGTAGGGGGCCATTTCGAAGCCTCATTTTAAATTGTTTTATTTTTCTTTTGTTTTACTTTTTATTAAGCAGCATTTCAAACATACTCTAAAGTAGACAGACTAGTATAACAAACCTCCAGCTACCAAGCCTCGACAATTATCAATCCATGGCCACCACTGTTTCTAGGGACTCCACCCCCCCAACCATAAGGATTTTTTAAAATGCCAGTATCATACCTAAAATATCCAACAAATAAGTACTTAACAACGTCAAATATTAGAGGTCTCGTTTGACGGTGCGTTGGAGCGTCTTCTACAGCGACTATGTAGCCTGATGGCCCCCAACCCGCTGCGGGAGCTGCGCACGCCCCGGAAGCCAGGGACAGAGATTCGTCCCCTCTTCCTGGCGGCTGTGCCAGGACCTGCTCCGGTCTGGCCGGGCGCCGAGCCGTCCGTGCGGCTACACACGGCGCAGCGGGCACGAGGGACTCCGGAGCCCCTCCCCCTAGGCGCCGCGCCCGCGCTCGCCCNGTCTGTATGTGGGATCCAAACCCTCGGCGGGAGTGCCGCTGCGCTCCCAAGCGGCGCACTGCAGCAGTGCGCCACCGGGCCGGCCCATTTTTATTTTTATCTTTTAATTTTACTTTTCCACAATCTTTTTGTCCTCTTGTGTTCTATTGTATGTATGTTGAAGCACGTCTAGGCTGTTTCTAGTTTGCAGCAATTATGAAGAGTGCTGCTATAAACATTCATGTATAGGATCGTGTGTAAACAAAAGTTTTCATTTCTCTAGATAAATACTAAGGAGTGTGATTGCTGGGTTATATGGTAAGTGTGTGTTTAACTTTACAAGAAACTGTCAAAGTGTTTGCTGGAGTGGCTGTGCCATTTTGCAGTCCTGCTAACAAAGCATGAGAGGTCCAGTTGACAGCATTTTTTATTTTAGCCGTCTTAGTGGATGTGAAGTGGTTTTAATTTGTATTTCCCTAAGGAAATACAAATCCTGGTTTTAATTTGTATTTCCCTAAGGCTAGAGATGTTGAACATCTTTTTATGTGCTTTTTTGCCTTCTGTATATACTCTTTGATGAAGTGTCTAACTCCTTTGCTCATTTTAAAAATTGGGTTGTTAGTTTTCTTACCGTTGAGTATTTTAAAAACAACTTTATTGAGGTATAATTTACATACCATAAAATCCACCCATTTGAAGTGTACATTCAATGAGTTTTAGTAAGCCGATCACCATAACCCAGTTTTAGAACATTTGCATCAC
>NW_007727170.1:405206-409268 GCF_000696425.1 Galeopterus variegatus | reverse complement strand
GCCCCTCCCTGAGAGTCACTGGGGGCCGCGGGGGAGGCGGAGGGTGCCGAGGCCCGTACCTTTCGTCCTGGGCGCGGCAGAGACGGATTCGAGTCCCCGCCCTGCCCGGCGCACTGGTTGCGGGACTGGCGCGCCCAGGCCTCCCCTTGCACCGTCTGCATCCCGCCCATCTCCCCGTTTCACGTGTAGGTGGGACAACTGTGACCAGAGAGGGTCAAGACTTGTCCAAGGCCCCCTGAGGGAGGGGGGAGTCGTTTCGGATCTGGAACTGGAGCGGGCGCGCCAGCCTCTCCTCCCCGTCCTGGTCCCCTCGCCCCTGACCGTGTTACTTTGAGACCCTCAACCCGGGAGCGCGCCTCCCCGCCTGCCGCCCGATGTCTGGAGGAGCCCGTAGGGGAGAAGCCGGCACTGACCCGCTGCCAGAGGCTCTTTGGGTAGCCTGGGAGGGCTGGTAAATACTGAGGGACGGGGGACTCGGCGGAGCTGTCCTTGTGACCCCGGGCCGGTAGTCTGTTGGGAAAACGCGTTGCGGCTCTGCACTCAGAGCGCTGTTTCTGGCATCCCTACTCCGAGAGCCTTACACTCTCAACGGGCTCCTGCCTGTGGCCCCTCCTTTGGATCTGGGGAAGGGGGCAGCGGGAGCAGGCAGAATCCTATTTCAAGACCTGAAGAAGTGGGGTCATACTATCCCAAAGATTTCCACACCCCTCTCCCCAAATTGTTCCCAGATGTGTAAGTGGGCAGCAGCAGACAGCTGACCCAAGATGCCTCACCTGGGCTGAGGTGTGGCTCATGAACAAAGGGGGCTGCCCAAGGGTTGCAGTGAGGTAAGGGTCTTCGATCAGGATGTGAAGACAGCATCAGCAGGAACATGGGTCACACTGTGAGATCATGGGAGCCATGTGGGTGCCTTGGCTTCCAAGAGGGCTGGTGGCGGAACCCTTACAGGGTTCTGGGTGGGGCAAAGGGGAACCCCAGACCTGGGCTTCAGTCTCCCGCAGGCTGGGAGGCAGAATATCTCGGCCTGGATGGCCCTGGCCCTGGGAATGGACTGGTCATCTTGCCGTCATGAAAGGAGTGGGTGGCTGTCTAGGCAGACTGCATGTCCACCACATCCCTGCCTGGTAGTAACAATACAGGTAAGGGTAGCTAATGGTTTTTACCACATGCCATCGCTGAGTTAAGCACTTCACTCATAACAGCTCTCGAGGCAGGTACATTTACAGTCTTTATTTTGGCATACAAAGCAACTGAGGTTCAGAGAGGTTAAGCTACTCACCTAAGCTCACACAGTTCACAAGTGGTTTGTCAGGATTTGCACTGGATCTGTCCAACTTTAGTGCCCAACTTTTGTAACCACTCTGCTTCTCACTGAATGTATGTGACCTGGTAGAATCCCTTTCCTTCTTGAGACTCAGTTTCCCACTCTGTAACTCGAGGGGGCAGAACTAGCCTGAAAGCCTGGGTTCCACACAGTGACCCTAGCAGGTGGAGGGGAGGATATAGGTGGATTATGTCCCACGTAGGGGGGATAAGGACCGACGTCCCCTGGGGCTAACAAGACTGCTTCCCTCAGTGGCCAGCACCTCGGAGGCTGAGCACCGTCTATTTGAGCATCTGTTTGAAGATTACAATGAGATCATCCGGCCTGTGGCCAATGTGTCCGACCCAGTCATCATCCAGTTTGAGGTGTCCATGTCTCAGCTTGTGAAGGTGGTGAGTGATGGAGCCACGAGCCATGGCCATTGGGTATGGGACTTCTGCAGCAGCCTTTCCCAGAACCAGCCTTGTTTTTGTAATTCACCTGTCTGCTTTAATCCCTCTTTGCAGGATGAAGTAAACCAGATCATAGAGACAAATCTGTGGCTCAAGCAAGTGAGTGACTCAGGCCCTAAGCACTGCTGCACCCTGGTGGTGACTGCTTTATTTGCTGTCAATGAACCAAAAATAGCCCAAAGATGGTGCTTCACTCCTCTGGATACAGACTGAGGTCCACTGGCTGGTCTGTCTTTTCTGGGGCTTGGGGTCACATGCACTGCTCTAGAGTCCCCCTGGAAGGACTGCAGGGCTCAGCGCCTCGAGTCAGAGATGGATATCCTGCAGCCTGGAGAGAGAGACCTTCTCCATGGTCACACAACAGAATGGGGACTGGAGCCCTGGCCCCCAACTCCTGGGTGGTTCCTGAAACCATCTCCTTCCATTCCTCTTGCCAAAAACTTACCCTTAAGTCAAAACGAGATGCTGTTGTTGTTAATGGTAGGGTGAGAGTAGGGAGTCTGAATTTTCTTGTTCAGGTTGACGCTGATGAAATTGGCTTCCACTTGTCCTCCCCAGGGAGGCTTTGTCCAGATCTGCTGAGACATAATAGCCTATTGGCCTGGTGGTGACCCTTCTGCCATCCTGGCCAGCTGAGCACTCAGCTTACACAGCCTTTGTCCCCAGGGGACTGGAAAACCAGACAGGCACAGTGCCCCACCTAGTGCTCGATTGATCGCACTCACTCCCTCTGTGGCCACAGCCTCACCCCTCTCCCCTTCAGTGCTCAGGACTCAGACCTCCCAGCCTCTGTGCCCAAACACTTCTTAGCCTCAATGGGATACAGGATGGCTTCTTCCCCCAGGACCTCTCAGAGGCTGGCCCTGCTTAACTTTGAGGTGGAAGAGGCTTCTGTATGTAGTTGGAGAGCACCCTCTTATTGGGGATTGGTGGGGGTCTTGCCTGGAAAAGCACCTGGAGAGCCATTTCGTGGGAGGTAAATAGCAGCTTAAGACATGGACCTGGACTGGTGCTCGAAATCCAGGAGGCTGGACCTGGCACTAGAAGCCATCAGAGAAAGCACTAATGGTCCCCATTTGATTGATGAGGGGCTGGGCTCCCTCACAGTCACGGAGAAAGCAGCTCCCCTAGAGGCAGGAGGTGACCTGCAGACTCAGCCCGGTGTTCTGCACTGCACCCGAGGGAGAAATTGGGCCAGCATGGTTTGCAGCATGGAGGTGGCTCAGTGACACACAGCAGGGTGGGGAGTCACCAAGATGGGTGGTGTCAAGCAGAGTAAAACCAGGCTGGTCTTTTTTGCTGTCTCCTTTTCCCTCCCTCCCTCTTCTCTCCAGATCTGGAATGACTACAAGCTGAAGTGGGACCCCTCTCACTATGACGGGGCAGAGTTCATGCGTGTCCCTGCGCAGAAGATCTGGAAGCCAGACATTGTGCTGTATAACAAGTAAGCTGCTGGGTGGCCCACACCCATCAGGGCTGTCAGCCTGGGCTCTGGGTCCTCGACCCACTGCGCTTGCAGACTGGCCTTCCTCAGGCCTTTTCCCTCTGCACGTATTTATTGAGTTCCTACTGCATACCAAGTACTAGAGATGCCAGTGAACCACAGAGAGCAGCTGTGTACTGAGTGGCTTCAAAGGGGCCGTTTGGGTGGAGGAGGGGCATCAGGAAGAGCTTCAGGGAAGAAGTGGCAGATGAATTGGGTCTTGAAGGTTGTGTAGGATGTGGAGAAGGGGAGACGGAGCAGGAGAGGGCCCAGGGAGGCAGGAGAGTATGTCATAGGCAGCCGAAATGACCTCATTGGCTGGACTGTGACATAAGGCTGGAAGGATCAGGGGAGCAGCCCCAGTGTGTGGTAGGGGGAGAGCGAGATGCAGGGGAGGGCTGTGAATGTAGCATCTGTTGCCAGCTCTGTGCCAACAGACAGGAACGGGAGTTCATGGCTCCTGCCTCACCCTCTTCTTTGAAAGAGAATGAGGGTGTTGGAGAAAGTGAAAGCTGGGTGAGCCCGGGTCACATAACCCCAGGGTTCCCAGCCTGCTGACTGGCACAGTTTCTAAGGAGCTTTTGAAAAATACAGGTGCCTGCATTTAAAATATTTTCTTTGTTCCTCACTGTCTTTTTAGCTTAGTTGGTTAGAGCATGGTGCTGATGACACCAAGGTCCAGGGTTTGACCCCTGTGTTTGACCAGCCAGCCACCAAACAAAAATAAAGTTAATATTTATTATATTATCTAAAAAAAATCTCTGTGCCTGTCCCTAGGTCCTACCCCACAGAAACACTGAGTT
>NW_007727170.1:392773-404841 GCF_000696425.1 Galeopterus variegatus | reverse complement strand
TCCTCACTGTCTTTTTAGCTTAGTTGGTTAGAGCATGGTGCTGATGACACCAAGGTCCAGGGTTTGACCCCTGTGTTTGACCAGCCAGCCACCAAACAAAAATAAAGTTAATATTTATTATATTATCTAAAAAAATCTCTGTGCCTGTCCCTAGGTCCTACCCCACAGAAACACTGAGTCCATGGGTGTGGGGTGGGCCCAGGAATGTGTGTTTTCCCAAAGTTGTGCTGGGGGCTGTAATAGGCAGCCTACTTTGAGGACCACTGATCCAGCCCATCCTTGACATTTCACAGACAAGGAATGAGGCCCAGAGTAGATAGATAACTTCATTCAGTGGGCATGTGGCAGAAGCAGGCCTGGGGTGGTCTCAGCAGTCCACTGTGGCTTTGGTGCCACTGTGAGCAGTGAATGCAGGAGGCTGCTGCTGTGATCAGGGGCTAAGCTGGGCACTATAGCCCATTTCTGCCTCTGTCCTCAGACCTCTTCTCCATTCTCCCCAGCAGCAAACGTGCAAACCTGCCATCAGGCAGTTACCCTGCTGCACGAGTGTCCCCTCCAAGCCTTTTCCCATTGGGAAAAGACTCTGAGCCTTGCAGAAAGAATTGATGGCCTCCCAGTAAGTGAAGTAGAATTCACACATGCAGAGTAGGCGAGCTCTCCGGCCCTGTGATCCCAGCCGATCTGGATCTCTGCATCCCAGTTGTAGTTGGAAGGGCGAGTCTAGGACTGGAGAGGGAAGTGGATGGTTCCTGCTGTCCAGAAAGCTGCTCGCAGGCCAGTCTCTCACAGTGGGCCCCTTCGAGGCTCCTCTGGACCCAGATGCACATCTTCTTGCCAGTTTCAGGAAGTTTCTCCTTTTTCTGTCTTTCAAAGGCTTTTCCTCTGCCAGTCTGCTCCTGCCATTGTGGTGCCTCCAAACCCATCTCTCTTTCCTAAGCCCAGACAAAACTGACACTTTCCACATTTAAGCGCTTTTATTAGGCCAACATAAATTTTAACTGATATTTTACAGTATGTACTACTTTGTTCTCCAGATATTGAGAAGTATCATTTCTGCAGCTGTGCTTTATCTCTAGAGTTATGTTTTAACCATGAAACATTTTCAGCAAAACACTTCATATAGAATTAGTCTAATATGATTTTAAGGAATAAAAGCATTCTGTGTTTAGGTTTTATGCCATGTTAGTACAAACTAATAGGTTTTACTGTTAGTATTAGTACTGTTGGTTTTATGATTAGTATCAGGACTGGAGAAGCTATGTATTTTGCTGAATCCCACTTTCTGGTCCCTGGCAAAAACAAAAGGGGGTCTTTAATCACTCCAAAGACAGTCTGTGTTTTATTGTTTTCCCAAGGAAAAACAGCATTCATAAATGTTTCTTCCATGCAATTTATATTTGTAAACGGGTCTTAGAGAACTGTGACACAAGATAAACTCAACCGGTTTGCAGAATTTTTTCTTTTTCCTGTGAGCTGTCATAGAAATCTCATGGTCCAAAGGCTCTCGGGGAATTGGGCAGAATTTGTAGAGAATTTGTGCTAAGCTAGAATTAAGAAAATGGGCAAAATTTTTAATCTTATGTTTTGGGTTTTATAGCTGTGTTCTTGCTGGCAATCTTGGGTGAGCAGCTGGAGTGCTTTCGGATGTATGATTTTAATAATAATGAGAGATAGCCAAATGCTTCAGATTGGATGTAGAGAGGAGCAAATATCGGAAGGAATTTCCATAGAAGCTGAAGCTGAAAATAACATTTAGAGAAAATCATTTGATTCACCTCCTCTCTCCTCGTTAGAACTTAAATTTCTCAGGTTTGGTCTTCTGTTGAGGGTTTCTCTTCATTTTAACATACTAGAAACACCTTTTTTTCTTCCTATACCAAAATTATTCCTATGATATTTTGTTTTCTGAAGTTCATTCTCTAATGGAATCCTCACGGTGTTCACGGACACAAGATAGCCTAAGTTCTCGCAAGTTCATAACTCATTGTAGCCTTTTTAAAGAATACATTTAGGTCTCTTGGCTGGATGTAAAATCCTTGGCTCCTTTTTTTCTTTCATGCAAATCTTAAAAATGTTGCCTCACTATCTTCTGGCAGGAAGTGCTACTGTCAGTATCTGATGTCAATCTAATTTTCTTTTTCTTATAAAATAGGGTGACTTTAGAGAGAGAATGGGGACACTATTAATAAATATACCAGGACTGTCCTGGGCAAATTGGGATGTGTAGTCATCGTACTTATAAGTGAATTGTTCTTTGTGCTTGACTACTCAAAGGAATTTTTGCTTTGTCTTTAGTTGTTTTACTAAGCACTATGTACATAATAAACCTTTTAATCCAAGATAGTTTTTTTTAAATTATAGTTTTTAAGATTTGTTCTGTTCCATTGCTTTGATCTTGTCTACAGTCATTTTTACATACATTGGAACTTCTTTGTCTATATTCTCTATGTATTATGTTCTCTCAAATTCTTTTTGTTGTTTTTGTTTCTGTTTGATTTAAAAGAATTTTTTCTCCTGTCTGTCTTCTGTTTCTATTGCTGTGCTTTCCATGGTGTGTGATTGTTCTTATGTTTCTTCTAGTTTAGTCTTTATTTCTAAAATTTTCTTTTTCCTAATTCTTTCCTAAATTCTGTCCATTCTTTATAATCTTCCTGTTGTTTAGCCAAATTATTTTTCTATTTCTGATTTATGCTGCTCTTTCACCATTTCTAAAGATTTCTTAGTTTCTTTTAGCTGAATTTGTAATATCAGATTGTTACCAGTGCATTTTTGTGGTGTGCCCTTGTCTGCTTGTGTGTTATTGAGTTACTCATTTTTATATTTTTCTTACAATATGATTCATCTGGGGTTCTGTTACTTTTGTGTAAATAGATGGCCTTTGCTCTACCTTTAGGACAAGCCTCTGAAGGGGATGGGAGTGGATAGGTGGGTCTTGTTTCACCTGCTTGAGAGTTCCCTTCTCGTGTATACAGTTACCTTGATGTGACAGAAGCCTGGCCTCTATGTGCAGCCACCTCCAGTCTAAGAGCTGCCACCTCTGGACATGACTTCTCTTGTTTCTGAACCTTCTTTCTCTTCTCATCCACATTTTCCTACCCTGTTCAGTTTGGATCCTACCCACGAGCAGCTTTTCCTCTGAGTGCATCTCTGTCATTCTGGAAGGGACTTTGGGAAGGTATTTCTGAGATCCTTGAGGGCCTGCCCAGCCCAGACTGACTTCTCTGCAGACCCTAAGTGGATTCCCACGGTCTTTTTTTGTTCTCACCCACAAATTGGATCCTGTGGTGCCCCTCTGTGTTTCAGCATTCTCCTTGTTGGGGACTCAGTGCACAGTGGGGTCCTCTATTATGAGGGGTAGCCACTTCTTGGAGATTTCTTTGTCTGGAGCTTTTAGAACAGGAAACTCTCCTTTCTCTTCCCTTGGCTACCTCCGCCCAGCAGCTAATCCCACACAGTCCCACAGCTCCTGCTAGTGTGGCTCTCTGACGGCATGCTCTCATAGTCTGAGCTTCATGGGACACCATGTTGTAACCTAACTTTGTTGACGATATGGGCAGTAGGTTTGTTCTTTTGCAATCCTAGTTGCCCTCTTTTTCTGCAGCAATTTGGAGTGATATAAAAAACCTACACCATTGTGATTTTTCTCAGACCACTCACCACCCTCACCTGCTGACATTCTTTTTTGGGGGGTGGGGGTATTCGTTTTCTTTTGTTTGTTTTTGGGTTTTTTTGTTTTTTTTATTTTAATTTTTTTTTCCTTTTTGTGACCAGCCGCACCGCACTCAGCCAGTGAGCGCATCGAACCAGCCATCCCTATATAGGATCTGAACCCGCGGCAGGAGCGCTACCGTGCTCCCAGCGCCGCACTCTCCCGAGTGCATCACAGGCTCGGCCCTGTTTTTGTTTTTTATAATTCAATTTTATTTATATTTATTTTGTGGGGTACAGTGTGTTAATGCAATACATGCATATCCGGATGTATTCAATAATTCACTTAGGGTAGATAGCACAGTTTTGTTCCCCTTAGTTCACCCCTAGTCTTCCCCCACACCCCGCCCCCCAGCCTCTGGTAACCATTACTCTACTCTCTACTTTAAAAAAAAATACACAAAAATTAACATCCTTATTGCAAAAAGAACTCTAAAAAATGAATTAGAAAAATCCAAGCAGAAATTTGGTTAAAGACATGAGCACACCCCAAAAGAAACACACCTGGTTAATAAGTACATTCTAGGATCTGGTTTGGGGTGGGGGCAGGGTAGGCCTACCCCGGTCTCAGGACCCCTGGGTGTCAGGGCTGGCCCTATTGCTGGCCTGGATGTATGGCGGCAGGGGCGGGGCTCAGGCCTACAGCCCCCCGACTCTGAGGACTCCAGGGTGGGCCGCTTACATTCTTAATCACCCCCTGTATTAAAGTGATACTTCAGCTAATCATTTGTGCCCACCCTGCCTTTTCTTTTTTTTAATCAGTTCACTTGGTTTGGCAGTAAGTTGGCTCCGATCCTTCCCACCTCTGCTGTCCTTGCTGCTGGCCATCTCTTGGGCTCCCTCTGGGGGTGAGATCTTCATATATTTTTTGGTCATTCATTTGGTCAACAAATATTTACTCAGTGCCCTCTAGGTGGCTGGTGCTGTGCCAGACCTCAGTCCCCAGCTGGGTCTTTGTGTTCTCTGTCTCTTGGTGGCAGAGACATGACTGTTGAAACTGCCCCAGAAAGCAAACAAGTCTTCTGATCTGGGCAGACACAGCCAGGGGGTTCGGTGGGCAGCAGCCTCAGTGACCAGGATACCTGGAAACAAGCAGAAATGAGCGCTGCAACCAAGGTAAGCTTATCTGTGGTGCCTGTCCTTTGTGCACACACATTCTGTGACTCCTCACTTGGGGACCCCAGTTCTAAATGGCCAATGCTCTGCCACAAACTTTCTACGTGACCTTGAGCAAATCATTCCTGTCTTCTGATCCTCAGTTTTCTCTTCAGTAAAATGAAGGGATTGGACTAGAGCAGGGGTTGGCAAACTTTTTCTGTAAAGGACCAGGTGGTAAAATATTTTAGACTTTGTGGGTCAGAGTCTTTCGCAGCTATTCAGCTCTGCCCTAGTAGCTCAGGAGTAGCTGTAGACACCAGGCAACAGATGGGAGTGGCTGTGTTCCAATAAAAGTTTATTGATGGAAAAAGAGGCAGGCCCGTGGGTGAGAGTTTGCCAACCCCTGAACTAGACCCTGGGCTCTGAACGTTCCTTAGTGCTCTGACATTTTGTTCATTCGGGATGCCGTAAGGAACTTTGTTCAAGGCCTCCATCTTCTCAAGGGTCTTTTCAACCTTGTGCTTAGCCGAGCCCTCCCAGGGGCTCCTCAGGTGCTGAACATGGGCTGAGTCCACTTGGGGGCTATGTGGACCCCTCCCCTCACCCCACCCCTCATACCTCTCCCCTCCCAGAGCCAGGCACTGGGAATAATCTTGTGGGGAATTGAGGGCACAGTAGGAGTGAAGTAGGGGCTAAGTATGTATAAACTCAGCAGGGCATCTTTGGGGAAAACCAGCCAACTGGAATAAAAGTGGGTAGTGGCTTTGGCATTGAGCCTTCAAGTGTTAGGATTGTCCTGCTTAATGGAGGTACATGAGAATGGGAGGGCCAGAGGCTAGCAAGGAGGAAAGACATGCACTGGGACGTTCCCCTTCTGTTTTCACAGGTTCCTACCTAGTATAGGTTGAGCATCCCTAGTCTGAAAATCCGAAATCTGGGATTCTCCAAAATCTAAAACTTTTTGAGCACTGACGTGACGCTCCAAGGAAATGCTCTTTGGAACATTTCAGACTTTTTTTTAGGTTTCCAGATTAGGGATGCTAAACTGGTTACATTTCTACAAGTATTCCAAAATCTGAAAAAATCCAAAATCTGTAATACTTCTGATCCCAAACGTTTAGGATAAGGGATACTCAACCTGTAACAGCAGCACAAGAATATCCCTGAACGTTTTGGTTTTGTGATTGTTTTTCAGCTCTTCTGGTACAAGGCAGAGGGGCGTATGGTAGTTGTCCCCTTTTGAAGGACACGAAAGCCTTCAAATGCAGAATGCTAAGAAACCCAGTAGGGCTGATCCAAGGAAGTATCAAGAGCCTTCACTGGGCAGGGATGTTGTTATTAGGACCAGTCGGACGGCCTCTCAGGTGACCTCTTCTGGCCACTGCACGTGGAATGTCAAATGCAAGACTCAACAGGGTATTGAGTTTGTCATCAGCAGATCTTCTGTTGAACAAATCAATATGACAATTCTAAGAAAAATGAGTATCTGTGCAAAAAGAAAGTCAGGTTACACATAGCTAAAAAGAAGGGAGAAGAAACATGAGGAGAAAATGGGGACAGATAGGGAAACAGCAAGTGAAGGAACCTGTTACGCTGAATTTTTAAGACAAGGAATCAGAAAACAGGATTATTCCTTGTAAAACAATGCTGGGAAGAATGGGAAGTGTGGAGAATGGTGGAATCCGGATCCAGAGGTAGGGTTTGAAGATAAACCCATCCAATAAAGCCCAGTATAATGGGAGTGGCTCCCATGGGTGGTCTGTGCAGCGCCTTCCAGCTCCATTGCTGGTGTCACACACACATTGGGCACCCGGTGGAAACTGAAAGAAGAAACTTTAACAAGGTCGGCCCAGTATAATGGGAGTGGCTCCCATGGGTGGTCTGTGCAGCGCCTTCCAGCTCCATAGCTGGTGTCACACACACATTGGGCACCCGGTGGAAACTGAAAGAAGAAACTTTAACAAGGTCCAAACCATGAGACAGCAGGTGGCAAATGTACCCAAAGGCTGCCTAAACACCTGGCTCCAGGATGGCAACCTGGATCCCATTTCTTTAGAAAATTAAAGGGGGGAAAATCCTTTTCTGGTGTTTGGGAGTGTGTCTATAAACACCAAGTTGGGAGTTGTATGTTGGGGAATAAACAAGTGACGTGCCCCAAGGGGTGATGAGTATGTCAGGTTTCTGGGGGGAGAAGGGGGTCTGGGCTTCAGGATCCCTCTTGGCAAATGCGGCAGTGAACCAGGTGACCTTTGATGGCCCTTTTAACTCTCATATTCTGCAGTTTTACAAATCATTACTTGCCATTTACCTGCTGGCAGTGTGAGAAGCTGGACTAGATGACTACGCGGTAATGACCGTGTGTTGCGGCGCCTCTTCTTTGTCTTTGCAGTGCTGTTGGGGATTTCCAGGTGGACGACAAGACTAAAGCCTTACTCAAGTACACAGGGGAAGTGACTTGGATCCCTCCAGCCATCTTTAAGAGCTCGTGCAAAATCGATGTGACCTACTTCCCGTTTGATTACCAAAACTGCACCATGAAGTTTGGTTCCTGGTCCTACGACAAAGCGAAAATCGACCTGGTCCTGATCGGCTCCTCCATGAACCTCAAGGACTACTGGGAGAGTGGCGAGTGGGCCATCATCAAAGCCCCCGGCTACAAGCATGACATCAAGTACAACTGCTGTGAGGAGATCTACCCGGACATCACGTACTCACTGTACATCCGGCGCCTGCCCTTGTTCTACACCATCAACCTCATCATCCCCTGCCTGCTCATCTCCTTCCTCACCGTGCTCGTCTTCTACCTGCCCTCCGACTGCGGCGAGAAGGTGACCCTCTGCATCTCCGTCCTCCTCTCTTTGACCGTGTTTCTCCTGGTGATCACCGAGACCATCCCATCCACGTCGCTCGTCATCCCCCTGATTGGCGAGTACCTCCTTTTCACCATGATCTTCGTGACCTTGTCCATCGTCATCACCGTCTTCGTGCTCAACGTGCACTACAGAACCCCGACCACCCACACGATGCCCACGTGGGTAAAGACCATATTCCTGAACTTGCTCCCTCGGGTCATGTTCATGACCAGGCCGGCAAGCAACGAGGGAAACCCTCAGAAGCCAAGGCCCTCCTACGGTGCTGAGCTCTCAAGTCTGAATTGCTTCAGCCGCGTAGAGTCCAAAGGCTGCAAGGAAGGCTACCCCTGCCAGGATGGGATGTGCGGTTATTGCCACCACCGCAGGATAAAAATCTCAAATTTCAGTGCCAACCTCACGAGAAGCTCCAGTTCTGAATCCGTTGATGCTGTGCTGTCTCTCTCTGCTTTGTCACCAGAAGTCAAAGAAGCGATCCAAAGTGTCAAGTATATTGCTGAAAATATGAAAGCACAAAATGAAGCCAAAGAGGTAAGGATATGCTTGTTATCACGTTGGTCACTCATTCAGCAAACATTTATAGTTTCCTTGTGGGACTAGCACAGAGTCAGGGGTGAGAAATTAGACTCTGGAGTCGGCCGCGTGTGTTCAGACCAGTTGTACGTCTTTGGATATGTTACCTCACCTCTCTGGGTCTGTTTGCTCATCTGTAAAATGGGATAATAAAGCTTGTGAGCGTACGGTGGCCTGAAGTTAGCCACTGGGCTGCCAGTGGTCTAGGCTATTAAAGCACATGATGCCAAGAGAGTGGATTAAGGGATAAGCTGGAAAAAGGCATGAGGCCAGATTGTCTCCAAGTTAGCCTTGATCAGCTGAGGTTACATTTTTATTTTTACTTCATAATTGTGTGTATGTGTGTGTCTTCTCATTGAGGTATAACTTACATGGAGTAAAGTGCACACCTAAGTGTACAGCTTGATGAATTTTTACACTATGTATACACCCATGTAATAATGATACAGACAAAGATACAGAATATTTCCAGTGCCTCGGAAAGTTCCCCAGTGCTCCTTCCCAGTCATGGTCTCTCTTCCCCCTCAGTAACCACTGTCCTGAGTTCCTTTACATCAATTAGTTTTACCCATTCTTGAACTTCATATAAATGGAATTGCATAGTATAAACTTTGTTTCATGTCTCATTCTTTCATTGAACATAATGTCTTTGAGGTTTATCCTTGTTTCTGTTTCTTCATTATTGGTGTGTAGTATTTCACAACATGACTCTACTGCCTTCTGTTTATTTCACAATTGTTGGACATTTGGTTATTTCCAGTTTGGGACTGGCATGAATAAAACTGCTATAAACATTCTTGTTCATGTCTTTCGGTGAATGTATATGTTCATTTCTGTTGGATCTTTATGTAGGAGTGGAATTGCTAGATCATTGGACCCTGGACCTTGATGTTATCAGCACCATGCTCTAACCATCTGAGCTAACCCGCCACTTTGTGAAGTGGTATCTCACTGCTGTTTTAATTAGCATTTCCCTGTTGAGTAGTTATTAGGCCTCTTTTTCATATGCTTATTGGCCATTTGGATATCTTCCTTTGTGGAATATCTCTTCACATTCTTTTGCTCTTTTTTTTTTTTAAATTGAGTGAACTTAGTTCTATTTTCTTTGAAAATCTTATGCTAGAACTAATGTCAAGTACTAAGAGTAGGAGACTTTTATACTAAATAATGTTATGTGTCTGGTATGACCCTCTTTATACCCTCAAGGTTACCAGGATCACACTCAGTAATTTTATAAGCTCTGCTTTAAAATTAAACAGCTCTGCCTTAAGTTGATTAGTGGCTAAGAGCTAATTACCAGATAATTTCAGCTCCTGATGCACTGTAGGTAATTAACGTTGCTGAAGAATGTCTGGAGTCTCTTTTATTCAGCAGTGAATGGCATACCAAAGTAGATGAGACAGGAGGGAGACAGCCACAGCTGCCCTCTTCCCCTCACCCCACCCATCTGAGCAATCTGAGCACATCTTGGGACTGTAACAATGCAAAACCTCCAGCTGATCCCAGTAAGTTAGCCAAAAAGTCAAGCACTCCTTTAAATTCAGTTGAAGCAATTGTTAGACACTAAGTAAATGATCAGTGAAAATCTCTTAATTACCTAACACTGATAACGTTTGCAGACTCCTCTACTTCTTTACCCGCTTTTAAAGTAATCATTGCTTTTTTGTGTCTTTTTTCGTGTCTGGCACTGGACCGGGACCGGCAACGGGATCGCAACCCTCGGTGCTGCGCCCGCACCTCGCTCAGCCAGTGAGCGGGAACCGGTCTGTATGTGGGATCCGAACCCTCGGCGGGAGCGCCGCCACACTCCCAAGCGGCGCACTGTAGCAGTGCGCCACCGGGCCAGCCCATAAAGTAATCATTGCTTTTAAGTTAGCATTAACTAGTAAAAGTCAGGATCCCGTATTCTAGCCTTTGTCAGGCTATTAGAAATTGCCTTTATTCCAAAAATCATTTGCTAGACACCGTACAAGGTGTTAGAGTAAAAATTATTTACTAGACACCATACAAGGTGTCTAAGACATGGAGACAGACCTGTAAAAAAGAATTATTGAAAGGGAGGTCAGAAACAAGTATAAGATGGGTAAATTAGTGAAATGGTCTGACCATAGCAGTAGGGAGTAAGGTCTTTGGCAAACTAGTGGCACAGGATCGATCTTGAGGCAGTCACTGTTCACTTCTGGTCATGTGTTACCAGGTGGGAACGTGGGCCCATTATTGCCAGAGTTTTAATCTGAGTGTTGTTCCTTTGTGAGTAATCGATTCTGTTTAGAAATGATTTGAAATTTCTATTTGTAGAGAAATCTAGTGACATCATGCACGAGTGTCTAGGTGTGGTCTCTCCCAACCTGTTTGGCATTCTGATGAACCATTTCGTTCTGAGGTTCCCATCTTTCCTTAATTCTGGGAGATTCAAGCTTATGACTTCTATAAAGATTCCTTCCCTGAGCGCCTGTTGTACAGACCTGCCCATGTCTGTGCACAGCCCCCCCCCTCAGCTTCTCCTGTACACCCCACCCTTCCTTCCTTCCCGCCGCCCCCTGGGAGAGCTCCTCAGTCTCACCTCCCATCTCACTGCTTCTTTCCTGGGCTGTATCTACCCTGCCAGTTATCCCATCTCTTGAGTTCTTTAACTCAACATTTCAATATTTTATATCTGCTATTTCCACTCGGTTCTTCCATAAAACTGCTTGTTTCCACCTCACGTTTCCAGTAGTGTCTAATCTGAGGATATCATGTTTATTTTAAATGCTTGACCTGTCTGCTCCATGAGTCTTCTTTCATAGCTAAGTTGGTGTATTCTGGGCCTGTAAACTCACTTTTTCCTGGGGATGTCAGCCAAAACCCAGGCTCCACAAGGCTCAGGGGCCACATAGCCAGACTGAGCTAGATCACCCTTGAAAGGTGCTGCCTCCCCTCCAGGTGACCTTGTCTCTCAAGGGACATCTTTCTACCTCCCACCTGGCTCCAATCCCCTCCAAGTCCCTTCTGCTGGACTGAAATTGTTTAGCCCTTGACGTGGGAAGGGGACGAGGGAAGCCTCGGGCTGCACCGGTCAGTGGGCACCTTCTGTCCTTTCCTCTTCCCTTCAGCCGGGCTCTTCTTGGCTCACAAACTGCCCCCAAACCTGCATCTCTGGCTGTGAGTGGGCAGAGGCTGAAGAGGCAAAGTGGTGGGGGAGACAAGAGCACCACCCCAAGCCTTCCTCGGCCGTCCCTGCCACCGAGACCCCCCTTGACCAGAACTGCCATCCCCTACCCCATGTACACACTGTCAGGCCACCAGGTTTCCAAGAGTCTTTAAAGCACAGTCACACACTCCTCTCGCTCCTGGCCATCTCCAGGGTTTGGCTGGGCAAGGAAAGCCAGGCTTGGACTAGATCATCATTTTGCCTCCCTGTGACTCATCATTAGTTCCAAAGTTTCCGGAGAATAGCCAAGATCATTGTGCTTTAAAGACTTTGAGTTAGATATAAAATTCATATCCACCGAGCTCTTTTTGCAGCACTATTTGCATTCATGTGTAAGACCCAAGTCCCATCTTTCTTCAGTACACTAAACCATGTGATTTGTTGTTAGACGGAGATTTATATGTCATTTTTTAAAAATCTGTATTAATATCAATAGGTAGTATTCATTAAGGACTCTACTGAAACAACCTCTGAGGTAGATACTGTTCTTATTTTACAGATTCTCCATTACTGTTCTCCATTTTACAGATGAGGAAACTGAGGCTAGGGGCAGTCATGTAATGTACCCAGGTTCTCATAACTAAAAAGGAGCAGAGCTGGGATTATAATCAAAGCTTGTCTCCAAGTCT
>NW_007727170.1:373608-392029 GCF_000696425.1 Galeopterus variegatus | reverse complement strand
AGGGTTGCGATCCGTTGCCGGACACAGAAAAAGACAAAAGACAAAAAAAGAAAAAAAGAAATATGAGAGTCCATTCAGTTCAATATTACCACAGATCTCCCAATGGTGTTTCTTAGCCCATAATCTCCTTGTTTTATACTATTTCAACCATACCCCACTACCACCCCCATGTCTTAGTGCGCATTTCTTATTTACTTTTCTTCATGAGTCGAAGGGCCACACTTCCACTTCAGAGGGCCTCAACTGTTTATCTTGTACAGTTCTCAATTATTGTACCATGAAAGATGATGCCTAGTCACACATTCACTGTTAATGAATTTGGTCTGTTTGGGCTGCTATAACAAAATGCCAAAAACTTGGTGGTTTATAAACAGTAGAAATTTCTCACAAATGTGTAGGTTAGGAGGTCCACGATCAAGGCACAAGTAGATTTGGTGTCTGGTGACAGCCCTCTTCCTCAGACAGGGTGCCTTCTAGCTATGTCCTCACAGGCTGAAGGGGCTAGCTAGCTCTCTGGGGTCTCTTATAAGGACACTAATCCCATTTATAAAGGCTCTGCCCTTCTGATCTGATCATCTCCCAAAGGCCCCACCTTCTAACACTATCACATTGGGGATTAGGTTTCAACATATGAATTTTGAGAGGACACAGACATTCAAACCATGGCATGAACCTTTAGAACAGGGTTTCTCAGGCTTAGCGCTACTGGCATTTTGGGCTGGCTAAGTATATGTTGGGGTGGGGGTGTGTGTGTATACACTATGTATTGTAGGATCTTTAGCAGCACCCTGGCCTCCACCTACTAGATGACAACGACACACCTTCCTTGCCTGTTGTGACAACCAAAAATGTCTCCAAACATTGTTAAATGTCTCCTCAGGGGCAAAATTGCCCCTGGGTGAGAAGCACTGCTTTAGACAAATTATTGTTTTTATTGGTGCCTAGTAATTGTCGTTAAGAGAGCATCTCACGCTACACTTCATAATCTGAATAATCACTGACAGAGATGATGACTCACAAACCGTTTGAATCTTCTCACTAGTCATGTTTTTCCTATGCAAAAATAAAACTGACAAAATTTTAGCCCACTGTGATTCATGTTTCAATGAGCCAAAAGGAAAAGTTCTATAAAATTTATTTATATATAAAAATCTTAACTATAACGAGGATATAAGAGGTATCAGGTATGTACAAGTTAAGATAGCTAACAGGCAATTTAAATTCATCAAACCAGACTTTCACTCATTAAATGGCATTAAACACCTGCCTACAGTAAAATGCAAATTGAACTTAGATGGGTTACTTACTATAAATAAATAAAGCATTTGTTGTCTCAATAGCTAAGAGTTTTAAATCGAATACAAGGTTTCTGTTGGTGTTTTCTTCCTGGTCAGAGCTGAATCAGGGACATTTAGAGATGAAATTTAACTGTTTCATCTGTGATACATTCTGCTGTATTGAATAATATATACTGTACTAGTCATAGGCTAAGACTAGATTGCATCCAAAGGCCTTTACAACTCTAAGATTCTATTGTTGTAATTGCTGGAATAAAAGAGAAAATTGAACATTTACAGGTGCTTATGCCAAATTAGGAAACCATCTTTAATCTTGGAAGATGGTTTTCTCACAGAATGATTTAGACATACACGTTTTTAAAATAGGATTTATATAATTGTAGTAGACTATTCTAAGATCAAAGATAAAGAGATGCTACCACAATTTATGCGGAAGATGGTTCTATTAATTGTGGGAAATGTGGACAAGGTGACTGAAATTGATGTTATGGATTGCTACTGCATGTTCACCAAAATTGTCTATTTGTGATTTTACAATGAAAAGTAAGCTATAAAAATAGTTACTATAATAATTATTCAGCTTAAGCATCCAGAGAATAAAGTAAGCCTTAAAGGAGGTCTCAATTCCTATTTATCATTTATTAAAAACGTTCACTATAGAAAAGCAGGATCACATAAGTTATATCAAGTTGTCAGCTTATTTTACATAGCAGTATAATATTAAACTAAAGATTAGCTGTTACTCAGTGAATACAGGACAGAAAGAATTTAAAGTGTATGAAGGTACTTCAAAAAGTTCGTGGAAAAATAGAATTAAAAGATAATACCAATCTTTCCATGAATTTTTTGAAGTACCTGCATATACCTTTACCAAATGCACAGAAAGCTTTAAAAATCAGTCTTCAAATACAATTGGAATTTTCCAGCACAACAGTTAAGTTCATCAAAAGATGAACTGATTAACTTCACTGTTGATAATGAATTTAGTATTATTTGCCAAGATACAAACATTAGGTTTTCACTGGTACATTTTGGATAATATTTTGCTACTCTTTTTAGAAGATTAAATGTTATTCCATCAGTTATTACTTCAGTTATGCAGGCAGATGTTCTAATGGACGATCTATTAAGATAAACCAATGTTAGCAATTGTTAATCTGTTAAGGCTTGCATCAAATTTTAAACACAATTTACATTTACCTAATTTTATAGGTGCCACAAGATATATGTTTGGTAACAATTCATACTTCAACCCCTTGGGAAGTTTCAGTTATTTGCATTTCCAATATGAACTGGTACTGTTATGTTTGCCCATTTATAAATAACAGGAGCAAAAAGCCCAAGCGATCCAACAATTGAAACCAGAAGAAAACTCCACAGAAATATCCGATCAAGCACCTGGGCTATGAATTTCCAATCTTCAACAACCTGTTACAAAAAAAAAAAAAATACAAACACATTAAATACATAATTTTAAATTGTATACCTATTTTAAAATGTAATACAGTGAGTTAGAGGCCAAATCAGTTTCTGCCTCCCACTGCTGCCTCCAGACAGCAGGTGACCCCGTACTCAGTTCAGCGACAGATACTACCTTGATGGTCTTACAAATATAGCCTCTTCAAGCTTTAAAAGACATTACAAAATTTGTTCATTTACACATCAACTGGTAATATATTACAAGTAGTTTAGTTAAGTATATTTTAATAAAAATTAAAATATTTATACTACTTGGACATTTTACAATAAACTAAAAAACTTTATTCTTACTATATAATTTCTATTCCTTATTCTTGCCCAGTAGTGTTCACTTATTTATTTTAGTTTTTTAAGACTCTAGCCTGAGGTTAATTTCATGCCAAATTAAAAGTTGGTTCAGAGTAATACACATTAGAAAGCCGTCAATCTTCTCTCCCTCTCCTCACCCACTTTATTTACTTTTGGATTTCCTAGGGACCATTTTAATCTAAACTCACAGGGACAGAACTGCTAGCCTTGGAGCCAGCTTGAGCCAGGAGCAGGTTGAGAATACCACAAGGAGAGGGCAGGCTGACCCCGTACTCAGTTCAGCGACAGATACTACCTCGATGGTCTTACAAATATAGCCTCTTCAAGCTTTAAAAGACATTACAAAATTTGTTCATTTACACATCAACTGGTAATATATTACAAGTAGTTTACTTAAGTATATTTTAATAAAAATTAAAATATTTATACTACTTGGACATTTTACAATAAACTAAAAAACTTTATTCTTATCCACTGAGCACAGGGCTCCCCTTTCTACAAGGCCAGTTCTCTGACCAGAGGCTTCCCTCACTCCTGGAGCCTCTGTGGAACACAGGGTCCTCTACAGGAACTGTGCCCCAAGTTGTGGGATAATTTTGAATTTAGGGTATTGTAAATACTCTACTACTTCTCTGCTTCTTAGTTTTCCCCTGAAAATAAAACCCACTTCCTGGTCCTAGTAGTACAAGCCCTGACTCCTTCAATAATTTGTAGACATTTATTAAATTCTATCTCAGTCTAAATCATAATCTAACAAATGTATGTATTTTTTGAGTCACCACTGATAGCTTCAGATGTTATAAACTCATTTAATTACCCTACTGCAAAATAGAAATTTTACAAATCCATAAGCATTAAAAGTTTTTAGGGCCGGCCCGGTGGTGCACTGCTACAGTGTGCCGCTTGGGAGCGCAGTAGCACTCCCGCCGAGGGTTCGGATCCCATATACAGACCAGTTCCTGCTCACTGGCTGAGCGAGGCGCGGGAGCAACACCGAGGGTTGCGATCCCGTTGCCAGTCCCCGGTCCGGTACGGGCGCGACACTGAGGGTTGCAATCTGTTGCCGGACACGAAAAAAGACAAAGGAAAAAAAAAAAGTTTTTAAAAAGTATACATCAAATGTCCCTTTTTGGGGAAAGACTGTTATTTCATCAGATTCATTTGGTCTGCTTCCCATACCTGTGGGAAAATTTTCACTTAATCTTTAAAAATTAGAATTTACATAATTTTAATGGGACCATTTAAAGTAAATTCAATTATGAAAATATTACTATAGTTATAGGTTTAAAAATATTGCACAATAAAAATAGAGAAGGGCAGTGACAAGATTGAAATTTTATGTTTTGAAAGAAAACCCAGGGCAGTATGATCACATTAATAAAATGTATTTGTGTTTAATTCTTGCATTTTAAATATTAACCTTCAATAAGGAGCTAGTAAGAGTTATTTTTCTATAATAAAGTTTTAAGCAACTTTTTGTTTTTGAGTAAATTAAGCATACTAAGCCCTATTACTAAGCTTCATGTGAACACTTCAATGTANTCCACTGAGCACAGGGCTCCCCTTTCTACAAGGCCAGTTCTCTGACCAGAGGCTTCCCTCACTCCTGGAGCCTCTGTGGAACACAGGGTCCTCTACAGGAACTGTGCCCCAAGTTGTGGGATAATTTTGAATTTAGGGTATTGTAAATACTCTACTACTTCTCTGCTTCTTAGTTTTCCCCTGAAAATAAAACCCACTTCCTGGTCCTAGTAGTACAAGCCCTGACTCCTTCAATAATTTGTAGACATTTATTAAATTCTATCTCAGTCTAAATCATAATCTAACAAATGTATGTATTTTTTGAGTCACCACTGATAGCTTCAGATGTTATAAACTCATTTAATTACCCTACTGCAAAATAGAAATTTTACAAATCCATAAGCATTAAAAGTTTTTAGGGCCGGCCCGGTGGTGCACTGCTACAGTGTGCCGCTTGGGAGCGCAGTAGCACTCCCGCCGAGGGTTCGGATCCCACATACAGACCAGTTCCTGCTCACTGGCTGAGCGAGGCGCGGGAGCAACACCGAGGGTTGCGATCCCGTTGCCAGTCCCCGGTCCGGTACGGGCGCGACACTGAGGGTTGCAATCCGTTGCCGGACACGAAAAAAGACAAAGGAAAAAAAAAAAGTTTTTAAAAAGTATACATCAAATGTCCCTTTTTGGGGAAAGACTGTTATTGGTCCGGTACGGGCGCGACACTGAGGGTTGCAATCTGTTGCCGGACACGAAAAAAGACAAAGGAAAAAAAAAAAGTTTTTAAAAAGTATACATCAAATGTCCCTTTTTGGGGAAAGACTGTTACTTCATCAGATTCATTTGGTCTGCTTCCCATACCTGTGGGAAAATTTTCACTTAATCTTTAAAAATTAGAATTTACATAATTTTAATGGGACCATTTAAAGTAAATTCAATTATGAAAATATTACTATAGTTATAGGTTTAAAAATATTGCACAATAAAAATAGAGAAGGGCAGTGACAAGATTGAAATTTTATGTTTTGAAAGAAAACCCAGGGCAGTATGATCACATTAATAAAATGTATTTGTGTTTAATTCTTGCATTTTAAATATTAACCTTCAATAAGGAGCTAGTAAGAGTTATTTTTCTATAATAAAGTTTTAAGCAACTTTTTGTTTTTGAGTAAATTAAGCATACTAAGCCCTATTACTAAGCTTCATGTGAACACTTCAATGTATAATAAGAGTAAGAATCCCTTACTCCCTTTAATTTCTCTAACATTCTCTTATAAATAAACAACAAAAAGATTTATTCTAGAAAAATGCTTTGGCTATATTTGTAAAGCCTACATTAGGCTCATTCTTTACAAAATAAAATGTTTGATAAATTATAATGCAGTTCTGCCTGCAGATTACCACAGAATTCAGAAACCAAGTTACTGAGGATAAAATTAAAACAGTTCATCATGTCAGAGCCAAAAAACATATGACAGGATTACTATTCCTTAGAATGCATAACACTAAATTTCCTTTAGAGTCATCCAATATGCTGATGGGGGAAATGGAGAGGAGAGATTTGTCCAGGTGCCCCATTTTGCAGGAGTTTTAACTAAAACAGATTTTAGTAAAGATCTTTCATAGAAAAGTGTGTCAACAATTCTGGCCCTCAATCCATGCTTAGTCTTAAGTATCATGCTGTTTACTGTGCCAAAAATCATTGAGGCCCCTTTTGGACTTAGAATTGACGCAGATCTGCATTTGTACATACAACATGTCACAGACCTCACGGACATCATTCTCCTTCATGATGTGTCTTGTAATGTAGCGAATGGAATCCAGCGCAGCCTCCAATGTGTTTCTCGAAGGTTTTGGTCCACCAGCACTCTCGGTTTCCTCTTTCTGGGTGAAGTACCTGTCTGCGTGGCTTCTCATGCAAAGCAGTTTGGGAAGCTTGTGAAGAAATACCTTACGGACCCACGGTGCCATCGCCTCATGCGTGGAGGAAGAACGGTGATGAATGTTGATAGCAAAGACAGTGACCATAATGGACAGTGTTACAAAGATCATGGTGAACACCAGGTACTCTCCGATCAGCGGTATGACTTTTGAAGAGGAGGGTATGATCTCTTCAATAACCAGCAGGAAGACAGTCAAAGAGACCAGTACGGAAGTGCACAGACAAATCTTTTCACCTTCGTTTGAAGGAAGATAGAAGACAAGTACAGTTAGAAACGAGAGCCCGATACAGGGTATAATAAGGAACAAGGTATAAAAGAGGGGCAGACGCTTAATTACAAACGAGTACGTGACATAAGGATACCAGCAACAGCTGTCAGTCCTGTTTCCCTTGCTCCCCGTTGCACTCACGATTTCCCATTCTCCATTATCAAAAAAGTCTCTCTTGTCTACATCTTGGTCCTCTAGAATTATGTCAACCTGGGACCCGTCATAAGTCCAAGAACCAAATTTCATGGAACAGTTTTGAAGATCAAATGGGAAAAATGTGACATCTATGGTACAGGAACTTTTGTAGTTTGCCGGTGGGGTCCAGGTGATGGTGCCATTGTACCTGACGACTGCTTTCGTACTGGTCCCTTCAAATCGACCATCTGCACTAAAATACACACACATGGACAGTAATGATGCAGAAATTAAACAGCCCAAGGATGCATTTTACAAGCCTAATATAAAAGAAAGCTTATAACTGACAGCATGAAATAATTTTTAAATTACTACAGATATACTTGCTACACATAGGGGACCCTGCTCTAGGGACATCTTCCTTAAATATCTAACTTTACTGGAATGGAACCCTTTCTTTCCCATCTACTCCAGGACTGACAAATCTATATTACGCAAAACCCCAAGATTTTAGTGGTTGGAAAGGCCTCACTTTACACACAAAATAGAATCAGGCTATTTATACAGTGGGCATGCACAGACCCAGAACCTGAATCCACATTCCTAAACTCCCCACACAGCGTTCTTCCTCCTCCATCACAAATACTGGCCACTTGCTCCTTTGATAGGAAAAGAACATTGGCACCAAGCTGGGTGTGGCCATGAAAGATGGCAGTGCCTCTCAACTTCTCCCATCAAGCAAACTCCCCCCCTATAGAGAGGTCAAGCAGGAAGCTGCAACACCAACAAAAGATTGCTTTGAAATATTGCTCTTTATCTTCAACTTCATGTGACTTTTGCACAATACTCTGTAATATATCCATGTTTAATATAAAAATGTTCTCAACTACTGAGAGTAAAATGATGCTCCAGGAAGCGGCATCATGTTACCTTAAAAGCTTTCTTCACCCCTTATGTGTTGAGAGCATGGAGGTAAAAGGTTTCAAAAAATTAAAGATACCTTTGTGTGGCGTTTGCTCTGTTCTCATGCCAAATGCTTTCTTTTTTTTTTCCTTTTTGTCTTTTTTACTGACCGGTAACAGGATCGCAACCCTCGGTGTCGCGCCCGTACCGGGGACCGGCAATGGGATCACAAACCTCGGTGTTGCGCCCGCACCACGCTCAGCCAGTGAGCGGGAACCGGTCTCCACATGGGATCTGAACCCTCGGCGGGAGCGCCACCACACACCCAAGCGGCGCACTCTCCAGTGCGCCACCGGCCGGCCCCAAATGCTTTCTTGCAGTTAAGACAAAGTTCTTTATGATAAGCACAGACTCCCAGACTTGCCCTCAGGTGGTTCTAGAAAAACATGAAACTGGTACCCAGAATTATCCTCTCCCTCCCCCAAGTTTAAAAAAAGAAAAGAAATCCTCAAAGCACATCTAGATAGGATGACTATAAAGATGAGTTAAGAATTAACTCAACATTCCTCATCGTGGGAAAATGACAATATAGTATTAAAACAAAATTAAAATTATACATTTGAACATAAAATATGACCTCAACTATTTAAGAAACACACCAAAAAACAAACAAAAAAACCAGACGTCCACCAAATACATAGTCCAGTAAATAAAAGGGTAAATGGAGATGTTATTAGGCTGCCTTGGTGTGAACCCCTACCCCACCACATGTGAGCTGTGTGATCTTGGACAAGATATAACCACCCTTGGCCTCCGTTTCCTTATCTGTAAAAATAGATGTCATCTTACCCAGCACATGAGGTCACTGTGAGAACCGAATGAACTAAAGCATGTAAGGCACTTAGCACATTGCCAGGCACATAGTAAGTTCACTATATGTGTAAGCTAATACCAGTGGTTGTCTCTAAGTGAGGGGATAATGGGATTGATTATAGGTGATTTCCCTACTTCCTTACACCTTTCTGTACTTCCCAAGTCTTTTACAAATTTTAGAAATCAGAGAACACTTTTACGATCAGAAAACACCACCACCAAGAAAGAGAAGGGACCCACAGAACCTATTTGTAGGTTCATGAAACAAAAGAATGTAAGATCATGTCATTTATAGCTGAACAATTTTCAAAAGGGAGAAAAAACTGCTAGTGCCTGATAGTGATACAAGTGTTTTCTTTCGATAATATAAAATGATATTTAGAATATAACTTACTTGTCAAACAAAACAATGTCTGGGGTCCAGAGAGAGTCTGAAGGGACACGTATAACTTTTATTCCACCATAGTCGTCAGGGTTCCATCTTAATTTTACATCTATCCATTCCTGTAAAACAAAGAAATCTGCCTCAATTTCAATAAAATAGTTGAAAACAGTGAAAACTAGACTCTTTGTCAAACCCAGAAATTCTACATAAGAAATCATCTCTACCTCCAATAGAGAAAACTCACCTCCATGTCTTTCTTACGAGCACTAGAGCATAACCCTGTCCCCTCGTGCGGTGGCTCGTCCTTGTGAGATACGGCTGAGGACCAGAGCTGGATGCATTCATGGCTCTGCTCAGCACCTCTGCTCCCACCACTGACCACAGCCAGGACCTGAAGCCATGAGCACCAAGGGAAACATCCTTTTCCACCTGTATTGTCACCTGATTTGGCTGGGCTGGTCCATGCAAAGGGGAGTTGGATTTATTACACATTCCACAAATTTAAACACCTTGTTCAACCTCCATGCAGTAACAATTCTGTCATTATATTAAGAGTTGCACGCCAAGCAAAGCATACATGCCTTTAGGAGTTTGGGGTTAGCGAACGGGTAGTAGGTATAATAATCAGGGATGATGAAGAACAAACAAAGGGAAGCATTTAACAGCAGCTGAGGACATATGAATGGTGGCCCAGAAAAAAAAGTCCTTTAAAAAGGGACTATATACATAAGAATAGTTTATTACGTTCTGGCCCATTCCCATCTCACTCAGAGCAAAAGCCACAGTGTTGCGGTGGCCTGTGAGGCGCTACTCCTGTTGTGTATGTGACCCCATCTCCTGCTCCCCTCCCCTCGCTTCCCTCTAGCCACACTGACCTCCTTGCTGATCCTCGCACACACTAGGCACACCCCAGCCTCGGGGCCTTTGCACGTGCAGGTCCCTCTGCCTTGAACACTTCTCCCTAGATGTCCACCTGACTTGCTCCCTCTCCCCCAGGTCTTTGTTCAAACAGTACCTTCTCAGTGACATTTTCTCTGACTATCCTATTTATAAGTAGTCCCCAAGAGTCCCTAACCTCTTTCCCAATGTGTTCTTCTCCAAGCTTATCAGCCTCTAGGGCACTAAACAACTTGTTTATCTCCCCCTCCTTCCCCGCCCTCCCCGCCACCACTAGAATGAAGTTCCTGGAGGGCAGATCTTTGTCTGATTCCCCAGCACCCAGAACAGTATCTGGCACATAGCTGGCACTCAAAAAATATTAACTAAATGAATACAAGAACTCCATCTACCCTCATCCTTCTGCGTGCTGCCAATACACCAAGACCACATACGCATGGCCCTTTGTGCTACAAGCCCTGTAACAAAAACAGTGGTGCCACTCACTGGTTGGGTGCCTGTTTGACTTTTGTACATACCTGTTTCAACCAGACATTTGTTGTCATTAACTGATTTTTCTCATCCTGTAATATAAAAATTTAAATAAGGTTGATTATTTCAGTTACAGAAACAATAAATATTTAAATAAGAATCTTCACATTTTTATACAAACACTCGTCTCCGTTTAGTACCAACATTGTGTTCATCAATCCAGTTCTCTAGGAAAGATCTTTTTTCTAGCCTCATTTCACATTATTCCTTTCAACATACTCTGTATTTCAGATAAGCTACCCTAAAGCATACCATTGGCATTTTTAGATTTAGCGTTCACAGTCTCAACTACCATATTTCCTCAAATTTAAGATGCAATGCAAGATATAAGCACAGGATTATTTCATGTGCTTAGCATTAAGGGAAAAGAAAAGCCGCCAATGAATTGCAAGCTGCTATTAATTTTAAGACACATCTTGATTTCAGAGGTGCTCAAATGTGGAGAAGTGTGCATTTCAGAATCAGTGAAACACAGTATTTCTGTGCATTCCTGAGGCACTATCCCTTGTAGTCATTTGCCTCTGCTGAGGCAAGAATCTGAATCTCCCTGCAGGTCTGCTATGTAGAGAAAAATACTAAATGCCAATTTCCTAAAGCTTTTAAGTCCCACTTTTCTAGAGAACCAGGAGTCCTTGGTACTTGTCACTTACACCTTCCTGCTGTCATATCTTTGCTATGCCAGTCTTTTACTGAATTTTCACGGCCTAATTAAAGTGACATTTCTTCCATTAAATTTTACTGAAATTTGGAGTCAGCTAAACCAGTAAAAGATCATCGTAATCACCAACCACAAGTACTATGTGTAGGACACGATGCTAAGCCCAGAGACCCACAGAAGTATGAGGCAGTTGGGGGGAAATGACAGGGGTGTAAATAGCCCAGGTAACTGGAGGTTACCCATTCCCTATCGCATCCCAACAATGGGTGAATGACCCAGGAGAAAGGAGGAGACCGGGAGGAAGTCCATCACTAGGGGCAAAGGCAGTTCTATGAGGTCCCTCCATGGGAAGGAGTGCTGGGGAATATAGCATGCCATCCCTCTCACGCTGCAATCCCAAAGAGCAATTTTCTTTGATTAAAACACTAGAGTTGGAAAGGCCCTAGAGATTTTATCTACTGTAATCTCTTCATTCTGCAGATAAAGAAACTGGCCCAGTGAGGCGACTTGCCTAAAATCACACCACCAATTAGTGGTCAAATTGATTTTAGAACTAAATCTCCTAAATCTAAGCCTTACGCCACCAGTTCCACACCACAGTCACACACCATCCAGAATAACTGCTGATCCCTGTATCAGAATATGCGTATTAGGCAAAAGTTCTAAACAGAGGCATTAACAATTAGGAAAGTTCTGGTAAACATGTACCAATGATGGTACATGACAGTAGGTCATCTTTGAGAATCTAATGAAAATCATGGAAACCTCCCCTAGAAAAATGTGGACACATAAATTTTTCTCTGTGAGTTAGGACCCAGTCAATTCCTAGTATCTCCAACAGTAACACAGATAAAAAGACAATCCATAAGTTTGCAATTGGCCCCAAAGATGTGCTGGTTCGCCACTAATTACTTGATCTCAACTATCTCCCGAGCATCTATGATGTCCTCAGCACAACGGGGGATGCAACAAAATTAAAACTGGGTGAGGACAAATGTGGGACGCCCAGAAGGAAACCACAATAAATGTAGAAAGGTTATCTATACAGAAGTACAGCAGAAAAGTTTTAGAATAATACTGTTTTTTTTAACCTGATCATAACAATTAAATCCAAACAAGCCAACACTGAGATTTTAAAAAAGAGTGCAGAACATGTAGGAAATAAACTAGGAATCTGAGGAGAGGTCAAGGAAGAGCCACCGAACATGATTACAGGGTTGAGGGGGAAAGATCTTAGCGATAAAAGGAACGTAAAACAGTTTAGAAGCAATTGAGTGAATTTTCTATTCTCAATCTCCAGGGCCCTTGGCCCCTCATCTTCCCTGACTCCAGTCCCCTTTCCCCCATTGTCACTGACATTACATTTTCTGGGCTCTTCTCTCAAGAAGCAACACTTCTTCAACTTCTCAGCTTGGCTAACCCTTCCTTCTACCACGTTCTACGAATGTTCCTCAAGGATCAGCCTCTTGCTTTCCCTGCCAGCTTTAAAAACTCATCAGTTCTAAGTTTTCCACAGCCACCCTCAGGCCAGCAATTCCAACTTGACATCTTTGGCCTCATCTCTCACCTCAGAGCTAGTCTTGACTTCCCAAGGGCTAGTGAACATTTTCTTTGGAATGAACATCTCAATTCACAATCAAACTAATCATCTTCTCTGCCCTACTCCCATAACCACTAATTTTTTCTTTCCAATTTCTGTCACTCTTCCATTCTAATCATCTAGGCTTCGAAAGTTGACCCCTCCCTCCACACTCAGTGGTCAAGTCCTGTTCCTCTTTCTATGTGATCTTCTAACTTGCCTCTCAAGCTTCTAATCTCTCTCCACAAAACCATGTATATGGCTGTTTTACTGATCTTCCCAAAGTACTGCTTCTACCAGGTCTGTTGCCTATCAGATCTCTCACCCATTCAGCGTCTCTTGTGTCAGACACCATGCAAGGCTCTGGGGCAGACGCAAGGAATAAAGCTCGCCCTGCTCTGCAGATGCAACGTCAGAGCACGTGAGTACCAGTCCATGTAATGGGCACCGTGTTAAAGTGCAAAAGACTGACCAGAGGAGACACTGTCTAGGGAGTCTGCAAAGATTTCACAAAGGGTCCGACAAAAGAATTTAGGCTTGAAGAATAAATGGCTGTGCCAGTAGGAAAGCTCTCCAAGTAGAAGAAATGGCAGGAGCAAAGGCAGGATTCCACCTTGCCTCCGTGGCGGTCAGACCATTCATTCCTAAGCAACAGGGCTTCCAACGCTAATCTTCTGATCTAAATGGTGCTACAAATAGGCTCAGTATCACTTACGTACCCGCAGTTATACTGTTCCTTCTTAGTATTTTTTCCTCTGCCATGTCAAACCCTACACTTCCTATTAAGCCAGCTCAAGTGCCACCTTCTCTATCCCTCCTTCTTTGATAATCTCAGTCACCAAAATCTAAATTCTCAGCTCTTTATGGCATCACAATTTAGTGCTGTAATGTTCTGTACCATTTATGTGCCAATAGCCTCAACTAGAAATATCTTTGAGAGCAAGCCCCACTTAACTTACTTTCTGAAATTCTCAGCTCTTTATGGCATCACAATTTAGTGCTGTAATGTTCTGTACCATTTATGTGCAATAGCCTCAACTAGAAATATCTTTGAGAGCAAGCCCCACTTAACTTACTTTCTGCTCTCCTATTCTTATTTATATTTAAAATCTCCCCATATTGCCTAGCAAAGGGCTGAGCACACAGTCCATATATATTCACTGACCTTTCTGGAAGCAATTAGGGGACATATATCAACAGACTTTTAAAAATGTATATCCTTTGATTCATTAATTGCCTTTCTTAAGGAAAGGAGAAAGCCAGACATTTGTGTACGAATTTATCACTGTCAGTTATAATATGAAAAACTGAGAATGAGCTTCTGCCAACAATAGGAGAATGTTTAAATAAATTATAAATGGAATATCATGTAGCAATCAAAATTATATTTCAAGATTACATAATGACACAGGAAAATACTCATTATGTAAGAGTAGGGAAAAAGCAGTAATCAAAATTATATCTAAAATATGATTACAATTTTGTAACATACACACAAAAAACACTGGCAAGAAATATAACAAATTATTAACATTTAGCCATCTCTGGGTGGTAGACTTACAGTCAATTTTTATTTTTTTGCACTTTCCAAATTCTCTACAAAAATCATGCACTGCTTCTCTAGTCAGAACATAAAGGCACACCTATAAATGTTATTTAAAATATATTTATATATAAATACTCGATTGTTCTGGGAACACAGCAGGGAAATAATTATTGATTGACGTGATTGGAACAAAAAGAAACTAGTTGAAAAATTAGCATGAGTTTTTGAGTTTAAATAGAAAGGCTCTCTTAATAATAAGAACAGGTTATCAAGAGAACTTACTTTCCCTGGTAAATGTCACATGGAAAAAATCTCTGAAATGTTTTAAGTGTGATACTGAGACAATGATCTGTTGAGATACTTTTTGGTCCTAAGAATCTATGACTCTCTTCTTGGACTTTTTCTTAACCTTTTTGATCATATTTTTAACACACTTAAGGAGAAACTTCAATATAAGATGTTTTAATATATTTGAATTGTTAAATAGACTTACTGTAATTACTAAATGAGATAAAACAATCTCTAAACCATACAATTATATAAAATTATATAAACACGGTGTATTACTATGTCTGTGGCATAATAATCATTTTTCCCTGGTGAGTTCCTTGAGGACAAGGACTGTGTCTCATTTACCTTTGCAATCCTCGGTGCCTGACACAGGCCTAGGCACACGATAGCTCTCACTAGACCTGCGTGAAGCTGAGTATGTAACAGTATGCACACCTACCACGTCCACTAATTGAGATATTGCAAGGCCAAACTTTATTTTTATTTTGTCATTCAGGTGTTCCACAGGACGAACCCATCTTTCGTAGTCTTGAAATAAATCCTTAAACAAACTATCTTCATGTTTTGCAACAAAGGATGGTTCAGACAATCCTGTATAACAAATTTTTAAAAGTTAGTTATTGGCTACTCTCCCACCAAATACCTATACTTTAAAACAGAAGTGCAGCATTATTAATGAACCAAACTATAATTTAGGCTATTATTAATACAGCTTCTAAAATGAAATATTAATACAAATATTTCTGATCAAATAAAGAACATTCTGGTTCAGATAAAATTCTTAGTTAAATCAGATTACTCACTATGGAAATATGCTGAGTTTCTTAAACAATCAGTACTCAATGCAGAGTGATTTAAAATCTAAGTAACAAAAGCCTTTAAATTGCAAAGGCTGGGGGGGTTCCTTGTCATAAAATTCCAAACCTTGTAAACAGATACACTGAAGAAAGTTCATTTATCAACTGTAAATGTAAAATAATCATGCTTTAATTTGCATAATTTTAATACACAAATATATAAATATTGAATGAATTATTTAGCTTTGTCATATCTTTGTGTGCTACACATTTGTATAAAACTACTTTAGGGCCTAAGTCTTAAGGAGGCGGGAGACAAAATTTAAAAAGTTTTAGATACCATGGCCAAAGTCTGGTTAGATTTGTGGATCACGGTTACATTTATACTTCTACAGGGCTTAAATAAGCATCTCTGAAGAAATGAGAGGTTTTGGTGTTGTCTAGACTGGGGTCACTTAAGGAAATATGAAATGTATAAATTCAAGCATGACATTTACTCAAGACTAATGATTTTATGAAGAAAAAACAGTTACTTGAAACAAAAATGTCACTGACTTATTTATCAGCAAGTACACACATAGGGATTATAGTACCTAGTGAAGGTCCTTCTCTAACTTAAAAGCAATAATTTGACAGAAAATTAACATTTTCACAAAATCTCTTTTTATTACAATCGACCGTGTTTTCTATATGGAGCTATCTGGTTACTCTAGCTGGGGGAAAACCATTCTCTGATTCTCTTTCACTGTCTATTTCTTCATTAATAGAGCAGCCTACTCCTCAAGGGCTGATGTCCTGCTGCCCTGAGCAGTTTAAGATACTTGGTTTAATTCATAAATACTGCAGAGTTTGTGTCATGCCTCCCATAAAAGTCTCCTCATGCTGAAATGCACAGAATTGGAGATATCTAGATTCAATTAAAAGATTATATACTGGAGAGTCAGTCTTAATGTTTAAAAGCCATAAATACTAGAGCTTCAAGTTAAAATAGCATTATTGAAACGTTTTTCCTCTTTAAATCCTACTTTAAAGATTTTATAGTCTCTGAAATACCAAAAATTTAAAGTTGTTTAAAAAAATCAAAAGTGTTGGTGAGGACATGGAGAAACTGGGACGCTCAGGTATTGCTGGTGGGAATGTGAAATGCTATAGCTGCTTTGGTAAACAGTCTAGCAGTTCCATTGCCCATTCTGTTCCCCACAATAGCCCAGGTTCTTGAAACTCAAAAAGGCAAAAATGAACTCCTTCTCTCCACTTTCTGCTATCACGTTACATCCCTTCCCTGAAGTATGAGCACAGAATTACCAAGCTTGAGCAGGTACCCAGATGGGCCAAAGGGTAAAGGATATGTCAGGAACAACATAAAAGGGGCATTCATATTTTTAAAATATTATCTTTTCATACTGATATCTTATTCTCAAAACTAAAAATTATCCTATTTTCTCACTTAAATGATCAGTTCTGGCTATTCAAGATATATCAATGAGCTATGCTACTTGAGGACATTTGAAATCAGAAAAGTTGGGTTTAATGGTGTTGTGGGTTGATAATAATGGTGGTCAGGGGTGTGGTTCTGAGGGCTTTAAAAGGAGAGCTCATGAGAGTTTCTCTCTGCTCCTGCCATTTCTCACCATGTGAGACTCCTGCATTGCTGGAAAGTCACTGCTAAAGAAGACCCTCAGCAGACGTGTTTCCTGGACTTTGGACTTCCCAGCCTCTGAAACTATAAGCAATAAATATTGTTTCTTTTTTTTTTTTTTTCCTTTTTGTCTTTTTTTTTCGTGACCGGCAACGGATCGCAACCCTCAGTGTCGCGCCCGTGCCAGTCTGGGACCAGCAACAGGAACGCAACCCTCGGTGTTGTGCCCGCACCTCGCTCAGCCAGTGAGCGGCCGGTCTGTATGTGGGATCCGAACCCTCGGCGGGAGCGCCACTGCACTCCCAAGAGGTGCACTGTAGCAGTGCGCCACTGGGCCGGCCCCAATATTGTTTCTTTATAAATTACCCAGTTTCAAGTATTTTGTTATAAGCAACAGAAACAGACCAATATAGAAAATTGGTACCAGGGAAGTGAGGTGTTGCTTATAAAAAATACTTGAAGGGCCGGCCCTGTGGCTCACTTGGGAGAGTGCAGCGCTGGCAGCACCGAGGCCACGGGTTTGGATCGTATATAGGGATGGCCGGTGCACTTGCTGGCTAAGCGTGGTGCAGAACGCACCGTGCCAAGGGTTGCGATCCCCTTACTGGTCAAAAAAAAAACCCAAAACTTGAAAATGTGGAAGCAGCACTGGAACTGGGTGTTAAGGAGAGGTTGGAGGAGTTTGAAGGACTCAGAAGAAGATAAAAAGATGAGGGAAAGTTTGGAACATCTTAGAGACTGGTTATGTGGTAGCAACCAGAATGCTTGTAGAAATATGGACTATAAAGACCATTCTAAGAGGTCTCAGATGTAAATGAGAAGGGACTTATTGTAAACTCGGGCAAAGATCATCCTTGCTGTTAACTGGCAAGAAACTTGGCTGCATTCTGTTCATGCTCAAAAGTATTATGAAATGTGAAACTTAAAGGATCTACCCAGGATATTTGGTGGAAGAAGTTTCTAAGCAGCAAAGCATTCAGGAAGCTGCATGGCTACTTGTAACCGCTTACACTGAGCTATGGTGGCAAAGGCTTGACATAAAGCCAGAATTTATAATTAAATGGAAAGCAGTGCTTAAATATTGGGAAAGTGTGCAGCCTCGCCATGTGGTAGAGAAGCAGAAAGCACTTTTAGGAGGACAACTCAATGGTGTACAACTGTTGGCTAAAGAGACTAGTGCAAAAACAAGGGATTGCCAAGAGAAGGAAGAAAAGACCTTGAAGGCATTTCAGAAATCTTGGAGGTTGTGTCTTCCATTACAGGACCAGAGGCCTAGGGAGACAGAATGGTCTCTAGAATCAGGCCTGAGGAGTTCTCCATGGGCTCACTGCCCAGGGCCACCTTGGTATGCTGCTCTCCACACCAGCACCTCAGC